>NW_027187380.1:7320674-7369963 GCF_028583685.1 Petaurus breviceps papuanus
TTTTTTTTATAACTCCCTTTTCTACCTATTATTTTGAAGGAGGAAGGGAACTAGGGGTAGGGGAAAGAATTAGAAACTGTTACTGGGTGGGGAAAAGCTCCATAGAATGAAATGGCTTTGAAAACTGGCCTAAGGAAGAAATTAACATTGATCCCAATAAAATTGATGGATTCCCTTCCAGTCATGGCATGCCCTTGACAATGACCATTTTCCATTCATCTTCAATTGACTAGCACCAGAAAGATTTCTACCTTTGGTGTAGTGGATGTAAACTTCCAGTACAGAAAGGTAGCCAATTGTAGTTCAGAAAATAATGGTACTAATTTCACTTTCTCCAAACAGTATAGTGTGGGGTTTTGCAATAATACCCCCTTTGAAAACTTTCTGTGAAATGCTAGATGAGAAAGCTGGTTTAAGGCTGGGCAAAAGGGGGGAAAAAACTAAACTAAATTTAAATGCTACAGAACTACAAGTGGATAACAAAATGCAATACTCTGCTAGAAATTCAAGCAGCAGCCCTTGGGAAATTTCAGCAGTGCTCCTTTCATTCAATCTGGTTTCCTCATCAATTTTCTCAAGGAGCTTATGCTTATATGTGGATAAAGTAGAAAAATTTGATGAAATACCTCTCTGGCACCAAATACCTTCATCTAGTATTCTGACTTGCATTAATTGGCAATAGGATTTAGTGCATGTTTAAAAGAGCAGACAAATAGTGAATGAAAAGCCTACTCATATTCTAACATTAATAAATCCATAGATTAAAAAATTTTCCTATCTCCTATAATCCACTTAATTTTCACAGCTTGGTTAGCGAGTTTTTCCTTCATCAAAATGACCCAAAACTGTATCTACTCCTGTCATTAAGAAATTGTCATTTGACATACACTATGACAATGGCACTAAATAAAAAAACGTTTAACTAAAGGTCCCCTAAAAATTACATACATTAAAATAAAGGAGGAACACACATTTAAAGACTACTTAAATAGGTTGTTGTGAAATTTCAACAATTCCCAATTTATTGTGCATAATTGGCTCTTTAAAATCCTGTAATATCATAAACTTATGTCCATTCCCCAAGGGACACCATCAACCTAAATTGTTGTACACTATTTTGACACAGGAAAGAACTTCTGCCACCTTCATACAATCTGGCTTATGTTTCAACTAAAAAGTTCTAGTGGCCTAAATCTAACCTACTCCAAACCAACATTTTGGTGACCTATGCCATTGAAAATAAATTAGAAGCAGAGAACCTTAAAAATGGATACTACCACAACCCAAAATTAATTGTACATTCTTGTATCCTGCTTAAACAACACTTACAAAAGTTGAAAGGATACTGTCTTGAACAATGTAGATTCAAGTTTATGGTAAAGGTTCTAATTATATTAAGGCTTCCACTGTCATGATCCCTTATATTCTAGATTGATTTAGTGTTTGTATACTGTTTATTATGAATTTTATTTCCTGTTAGGGGACTTGGTTTGATCTTTTAATAGGCAACTACCCTATCTTTGAATGTTAAAGGTGATCCCACAGGGCTTAAGAGAAGAGGTGACAACCAACTTTTTAGTCTGTAATACCAAAACAACAGTGATTGACACTTTAAAGCTAGGTGAATAAACTGAAAATTCTTGGTTAGGTATAAAAACATTTTGTAAAAGCTGCTGTTCTGGGATACTCTCCTCTTACCAACTGCAAGTTTATACTATATGGAGGGACATTTTATTCTTACACACACAGGTGTCTGGATTATGCCCATTATATTTGTTTATAAGAGACACTGTAACTTTAAAGTAATTTACATTCCTTGGCATTCAAGTTACTCTGTAATAGGCAATGTCTTTTATTGTTCCATCTAGCACTTGCCAACACCATCCTTGAAGAACCTGGAAATGAAGGTCAGTCACTCCACTTACCAAGAACACAACTAAATTAAGACAAGTTTCTGGAGAAAGACCAAAAAATTCTGGTTCATCACTATTTCCCTTGGCTAACAGTTTCCTTAGGGCAAAACACAACTCTTCCTTCCATGATAGCTTTCCAACAAAGGGAGGCTTTAAAAAAAATTTAGAATTAAAAAAACAAACAAAAAAGACAAAAGAAAAAAGTCTTTCCCCCACAAACTGTCGTGTTCATACAGGTGAAAGAGCCAGTCTTGGTAGCAGATGAATATTGCACTGCCATTCATTCATTCTGTGTACAGTCTGGGTCCTATGAAAATGGCACACTCCTGGTGTAAGTGATAGACAATGACAATGCTGGCTCAAGATGTGAAGACTCAGAACATGGAGGGACAAGAAAAAATAACAGCACTAGTCATACATCCAGGTGCAAATGTCTGGTTTCCAGAAGTTAAAATTCATCACTTTCTGCTGCATGGAGTTGTGTGTCATCTGCGTCTGTCATGCTGCTCTCTTGGGATTCATCTGTTCCCACTTTAAGAAGAACAACAAAACACAAAAACACATGTGATCAGTAGTGAGCACCTAACAAATATGTCCTCTGCTATTATGAAAACAAGACAAGTAAGCAGTATTAGAAGGGAGACAAAATGAGAGAAAATCCTAAACACAAATATTTAAATGTTTGCCTTCCTTGCATAAAATACAGTTCTTTTGGAAAGAATTAGAGAGGGTTACTAAGTTGTCCTTTAAGGAACTCAAGGATAGCATGTCAAAGAAAGCTAACCTTGGGGTTTACTGTGAGGATAAGGAAGGTTAGTGAATTCAAGGAAGTAAAGAAAAATGTCTAAAAAACACTTTCTTCTGTTAGATATGAAATCCAAAGCCCTTCAGTTGAATGTCTATTAAAACACATAGCCAGGGGATGTGCATCCTTGCTTAGTCTTCTCTTCTAATGACTCTGGACAGGTAACCACCTTCAAGCAAATTCTCTCTGGGAGAGATATTTTAGGTTTCTGGGGTTACCTGCTGAAAGCAAAGTTTTGTCATGGTAGAAGGGAAACTATTAAAAATGAGGTATGTATACAAGTGCACACACACACACACATATTGCATTGTTTAAAAGAAAATTTTCTATCTAGATTTTTTTTATACAATGGCATTTTCATACCACTCTAGTAAATAATTATAGCAAATTTTTTAATATGTTTTAAATTTTATAAAACATTTTACATATTTTACCTCATTTGTGCCTTATAACCAACCCATGGGGTAAATAGTGAGAGAAATGATTGTTTTTTCTCTCATTTTAATAAACAATTATTGAATCAGAATCAGGATGTTTTCAGAAGCCTGAAGTTCAGTCCCTGAAAGACACTGCTGATAATGAGATAAAATTTTCTCTTCAATATTGTTCAGACCCCATCCAGGTGGGGAAGTTCATTGTGTTCTACACAGGTTTGGCTGGAAATAAATTATATGACTGAACTGCTCAAGGCTGGGCAATTTAGAAGTAAATGACATAATCAAAGAGAGTCACATCCCTAGCCTCTCATTACAATAGTCCCACCTCTCACTGTAATACTCATTCTTTACATTAATTGCTAATCAAAGTTGATTGCCACTCATAGGAATACCCATTCTTCCAAGGGAATATAAACTGGCATTCAAGAGTGTCACTAACCCATTTTATTCCACACTGCCTGGCACACAGTAGTTGTTTAATAAATGTTTGTGGAATTGAGCTACCGGAATTGCATTTTCTCGAGTTAGAACAGCGTTTAAGCTCTTATATGGACAATATCCAACAGTCATGTTTCTTTTACTTTTATTTATGTATCTGTGTGTGTATATATGTTTAATATCCATGTTTTTATTTTTATAATAGTCTGTTCACTCTTAAGTTACCCCAATGCTGATTCCCATGTGATATACCACACTGTTTCAGTTCAGTTAGAAATACAAACCTGATTCATATGGATAACACTCACTGATCTGTTCTTCTTGAGTTATGGGTTCCTCATCATCTGGGAGGTAACGCTTGTCAATTGCTTCTTTAATCTGGTTGTTAGCTCCTTTAGGGTCTAAATCCATTGCCCAGGAGAAATTCATCAGGGCCAGATGAGTTTGACCTAGCTTCTTGTAAACCTAAAAACAAATATTGAAACTACATTTTTCATTATGTTGCTGACTTCAATTGTAAAGGACACAACTTTTAAAATTTAAAGCGAGTTCCTGTTATATGTTCTAGGTTGTCAGTTGATCTATTTGGATGTATTTTTACATTATACATAAATTTATGCTTTTTTATTTGATTTTTAATATTTTTAAATGCTATTCTCCAAATTCAATGGAGATCTTCCATGGAGGGCTATTTTCAAACTTTGAGATCTTCATTTCCTATAATCTTAAGACCTACAATTCAGAACACACTCTATTGCTGAAGCAAAAACCACCACGAAAAACCTGTGTTTTCTAGCTGGGAGATTCCAAATATTATATACCAAAAAATGGAAGCAGAAGGCTTTTCATGAATGTTATCTCAACTATGAACTTGCTGCTTACACAGCTGGCTGAAGAATGCTAATTTATGTAATTATCTTTCTTTTAAAAAATGACCATGATGGAGAGGGGGATATTTTAATATGTCCTGTTTTATCCACAGCTCTTTAATACCCTCTGATGGAATGTACTTGGTTATCTCTAAAGGGTCTAATTAAAAAATTATATTGGGCAAGTCACTTAACCTCAACTGCTCTGCCTTCCCCTCTCCAAAAAAAAACCAAAAAAGCAATTGTAAAACAAAACAAAAAAACCCAACAAGAGGACTTTCTTGTAGATATAATCTAATATATACTTCTTGAGTCCTTATTAAAAAAAAGAACTGTTCTAGGTTCTAAGGATATTAAGATTTGAAAAAAACAAAAACAAGGCTCTTACCCTTATGGAGCTTATGATCTAATAGGGGAGGATGAATGGACACATCATGTACACAAATAGGATAGAAAATACAAAATGTGAACTAAATAAACCTGAAGTGAAATAACTTTCAACTAAAGGGGTGGGACACAGCATGGTCTTGACTGAAGAGGTAAATATGTGGAATATATTAATTCTAACAAGCAACCATAATGCCTAGCAGTGACAAGTAGGAGAAACAGTAATAGAGACTTCCAGAAATCTATGGAAGTCAGTGTCTAAAAAAGGACCTACCAATAAAACCCACAGCTTCATATATCTATACAAGAATGCACAAAATGTGGATAAAAATCAAAGAGTTCCTCTTATACAAAGAAAATTTGACCTTACAACAGTGAGACACGAGACAATATTGCAAATCTAATGACTTTTTGTTCCTAACTTTACAACATCTCTTGCATATGTCCCAATCACTTGATTAGACTTCATTTAAGAGTCTTACTGGTCTCCCAGCCTCAAATCTCTCTCTTCTCTCATCTATCCTCTATACAGTTGCTAAAGTGTTTTTCCTATAAGGCACATGTTTACCATGTCAATCCTTACTGAAAAAATTTGAGTGGCTCCCTATTACCTCTAGAGTCAACTAGAAATTCTTCTTCCCAGTATTTAATAAACTTTTCACACATTACTCCCCTCCAGGTACTGACTCTATGGACCAGCCATTCTGGTCTACTTATAGTTTCTCACACATGATAAGCTATCTCCTCTTCCTTTGCTGTGGTAGTCCAACTCTAGATTGCTCTCTCTCCTTATCGCTGCTTTCCTGGCCTCATTCAAGCTTCCAACTCAAGCTCCTCCTTCTACATGAAGCCTTAATGATACTCCCAGATGCTATGCTCTCCCTCTCAAAACTATCTTGTATTCATTGTGTGTGCATATGTGCATCCCTACATGTTGTTTCTCCTGTTAGAATGTAAGCTCCTTGAGAGCACGGACTGTTTCACTGTTGTCTGTGTCCCTAGCATTTAGCATGTTGCCTGACACATAGTTATTTAGTTCTTTTTTAATTGTGTCCAACTCTTTGTGACCCCATTTGGGGTTTTCTTGGGAAAGATTCACCTTCTCCAGCTCATTTTACAGATGAGGAAACTGAGGTAAACAGGGTTAAGTGACTTCCCCAGTGTCACACAATTAGGAAGTTATCTGAGATCAGATTTGAACTTAGGAAAATAAGTCTTTTTGACTCCAGGCTTGGCACTTTATCCCAGGTCACCTAGCTGCCCTTATAGTACAGGTTGCTTGACTGGGTGTTCTCTTCAATGATGTGTAGATTACAACCCATCCATCCATGACTGCCCTTATTGTGCAACTCTGATCCATTTCCCATAAATTTTCCAAGAGTGCTTATAGATCTAATTTAAGAGGTTCTGTAAAGTTGTGGAGCTTGTTGCAATTAGGATTATGTCAAGCCAAAACATCTGGAGGTCACTATCTACTGAAGGAGGATTCCTCCCCTCTTCAATTTGGGCTCTGAGTTAGATCTCCTCCCTGAGAATGATGAATACCTTTGGAGAACATACAGACTCCTTATACTATATGCTTCCCTTGACATGAAGGTTCAGATCACTGGACAAAGTTCTTTCTGTTGTCATATCTTTTGAGCAATCTTATATAATTTTGATCCACACATATGGTAGTCTTTGTTGAAGGAGAAACTCTAAGACAGAATTCACTCTAGTGTACCAAATGCTTTTTGTTTTTAATTACTAATGTTGTAGGAAATGAAAAATATGATAAATTTAGAGAAGCATGGAAAGATCTACATGAACTGTTACAAAGTGAAGTAATCAGAGACAGGAAAACAATATACACAATAACTATTACCATGTAAACAGAAGGAACACACAAAAAAAAATCAAAACTGTTACAAAATTACAAATAGAAGCAATACCAGAGACCCTAACCATACTCCTTTGAAAAGGTGGAAGGTATACAAATATATACATTGCACATATTTTCAGATTTTTTTTAATACACTGATTAGATTTTTGCTGAATTTCTTTTTTTTGTCTTTAAGATATTATTTGTTTCATGGGATGGTTCTTGGTGAGGGAAAAGAGGTGAGGTACTAGGGGAAACTATGGTATTATAAAACAAATAAAAATCATAAATAACTAAAAAAAAAAACAACAAGCACAGTAAGATCTTGTGTTCCTCTATTTTTGGTCAACTGTGTGATGGTAATAATGTAGTTTTCTGTGGAACATCTTTTATCTCTGGAAATGTAAATGTCATTCAAAAGCAAGAGGATAAATAAGCAAGGGGGACAAAACTGCATAGCAAACACTCATGTAAAGAAACTTGGCAATCAGGACAGGAAGATGTAGGATTTGTGATAGAGAAGGAAAAGAAAGTCAGACATAGTCTGACATAATCTGTATTTCAGGAAAGCAGATTTCAAAAGTTTCAGAGAAAGGATAGGCAGGGTTCCATAGATTATTATTCTACAGGGGAAGTCAGGAGGGATAAGAAGAAAAATTATATTTCAAAGATAAACAATTCCACTGATGAGTAAAGAGTGGAGCTGCCTAAGACCAATGTGGAAACTCAGAATTAAGACTTGTACCAAAGTTGAAAGCAAGAGCAGGATAAGAATGAATACAAAATGTGACAGCTATATAAGAATAGTGTTAGGAATACTTAAACTCATAATGAACTGAGGCTGATAAAAAGAAAGGTAAAGTTCTTGTATTCTTTGACTAGACCCAAATAAGAAAAGAGAATAGCATCCTATCTAGCTGTCCTCTAAATCCTTTGAGGTAAGGCTTTTCTGTCACCTAGGGTGCATGTTAAGACGATGCCCAGACTTTTCATCTATCACAAACTCCAGAATAAAAAGGTCACTTCTCTCCCAGGCTTCCCATTATTTCCAAACCAGCAAGTAGCTATTCCCTGTTAGTGAGGATAAGATCTAGAACAGAATTTCCCTCTAAGGTTTTTGACTTTGATATCAGTCTACTCTGTCTTGGTAGAGTGCTTTAGGAGATAACTGGATAATTGAAGTCCCTCATTACTATTATGCCATGTCTCTATACTGGACTTGTAATGTTTTCCCAACCCCTCACTTATTTCCTCTTTCTCTCCCTCTATAGTATATTTCAATAACAAAATGGCTTCAATTTTTCCCTTCATTGATTTTTACTCTCCATCATCCTTCCTCCCTCTGATTCTCAGATTTCCTCATATGAAGATATCTTCTTATAGTGTTAGCCCATCCTCCTTATTACATATGCCAATTCTTTTGAATTAAGTGATTCCTAGCTGGAACCATGATCCAGTAATGGGCTTTATCCCAACATATCTCAGTGACACTATGAGGTCAAACTCTCCTCAAATAAGGAATTCTAATTCTTGCTTATTGCTTAAATTCTGGGCATTTGTGTAGGCATTTCTCTGTGATTTTCTGGGAATCTTAACTATTATTCTTCTTCCTTTTTTTATAGCTACTTTCTAAGATACCCAACTTACTCTTATTCATCTTTTTAAGGTGTACTTCATCATTGGCCAGGAATCTCTTGTCCCTATACTTTAAAATGTGGTCTAGAAATCCAAATTCCATTCTTCATTACCACCTAGTTAACTAGCTGTTCATTTTTCAAAATTACCTTTCTTGCAATCCTTGCCTTTAATGATTAACAATGAGGAAAACATAACTTGTGCCTCCATGGTCTTCAGTTTCTTGTCAAATTCTACATCCCCAACCTTGGTCCAATATAAAATCAAGACATTCCTAGCAGTTACTTTTTGTAATAACCCATTATTTGGGTGCTCACTGATTGAGGAATGACTGACTATACTGTGATACATAAATGTAACATAAGTATATAATATATAGTAAATAAGAAATTATGAATAAGGAATTCAGAGAAACAAGAAGATTTTGATTAACTTTATAATGCAGAGTGAAATAAGCAGCGCAAAAATTGCACACACACTCACGTATTATAATGTAAATGAAAATGTCATTAAAAGGAAGTTGAATTTTGATTAACAGAATGGTCTCAGAGAACTGACAATAAAATACTTCTGTCTTCTCATCAGAGAGGCAAGGGACTACCAGAGAAATATGTTAGACACTATTTCAAGGTGGGGTAGGAGACTATGAACAGAAATGATTCAAACCAATTGATGTAATCCAATTGGTAGGGGATAATATAGTAACAATATCTCTTATGCCTGTTATCATACAGGCTTTTATGAGAGATGTGGTCAGGGATATGACTTCATTCAATGATCACTAATTCATAATTTATTAATTCATCATTTACCATTAGCTGCTCTGCTTGGTTTTGACTCCATGAATATTTTGCTTCTTCCAAGATAAACTCAACACTTGGAATCTATTATCTTGAAAATAAATTCAGCATCTTCAGTTGCCTTTCCTCTATGTTTAGAAAACTGAGCAATGACTCCTCCCCAACTTCCCCTGCCCCAGACATCCCTTCATAGAGGATTCAAACTTTTCCAAATATTTTTGTTTACCAACCACAACTCTATTTGGCCTCTTTGCTAGAAACACTCTACCGTGTCTTATAGCTTCCTTTTGTGTATTGTCTTCCCCTACTAAGATCTCTTCCAGTCCTAAAGCTATAATCCAATGACCTAGTATAGGAGCTGCAGATAAATAGTGATTTGGGCCTAGAACTGAAAAGGAAATCAAATCAGACTGCATGCAGCTTTCAATGATCCCAATTTGCTTGCTGACATACAAAAAAATTAAATTTTTTTCACTGCATTTACATAATTTCTATTTATAAATATATATATATATATTTCCTCACTTTCCTCTTGTTACAAAGAATAAAAATAAAAGAGGGAAAATGGTTTAGCAAAAGCAACCAATGCATCAACTAAGTCTGAGGATATAATATGATATCATAGTTCCCCTTCTTTGCAGGAGGAGGGATTTTTCATTTCTTCTCTGGGACACGAAAATACAAAATATGCATATTAACAAAATAAGAAATACAGAATTAAAACCCAGTCTCAGAAAAAAGAAACTGTGTAACTCATCAAGGAATTCTCAACCAAAATTATTTCAGACCTAGATGGATTTACAAGTGAAATTCTATCAAAAAAAGAAAATTCCAATACTACATAAACTGACTCTAATGATAGAGAAAGAAGGGATCATATAAAATTCCTTCTGTAGGACAAATATAGTCCCTATACATAGAGTAGAGAGTGACAAAGCACTTTCTTGTCAGCTCCAGTCCTGGATCACTAAGTCCTGTTGGAAATTTTAAATGGGATGTCTCATGGGCATCTCAAACCCAACATAGTCGAGAATATTATGCTTTTTCCAGTGATCCAGGTTTGGAACTCCAGAGTAATGATAATAGTTAGCATATATAGCTTTACATTTTGCAAAACACTATACAAATATTATTTCATTTGATTCTCACAACAGCCCTGGGAGGTAAGTGCTATTATCATCCCCATTTTTTTTTTGAGGGGGGAGGGCAGGGCAATTGGGATTAAGTGACTTACCCAAGGTCACACGGCTAATAAGTATTAAGTTCTGAGGTTGAATTTGAACTCAAGTCCTCCTGACTTCAGGGCCAGTGCTCTATTCACTGAGCCATTTAGCTGTCCCTATCATGCCCATTTTAAAGATGAGGAAACTGAGGCATAGAGAGAGGTTAAGTGACTTGCTCAGGGTCACCCAGTTTTTAAGTGCTTGAGGCTGCATGAGATATAGGACTTCCTGACCCCATATCCAGGGTGCTGTCCAATGCACTACTAGGCAGCCTCTGTAACTAGTCTTCCTCTGTATCTCCTGCTCTCTCCCCCATATCTAAATCAGTTGCCAAATCATGACAATTCTTCTTTCACAACCTCTCTCATCTACCCCCTTCTTTCTATTCACAATCATTATTTTGGTTCAGGTTCTCATTGTCTCTGGCCAGCCTCCTGATTGGTCTTTCTCATTCATATATCTACCCTCTCTAATCCATTCTCCCCACAGCCACCCAAATGATTTTCCTAAAGCAAAGGTCTGATTCATACAGTGCATTCCCCTGTTATCCTTAGTACCAAATACAAACTCTTCAATCAATTTTAAAACCTTTTATATAACCTGGCCCCAACATACCTTTCTAACTTTTACACATTACCCACCTTCACCAATTCTATGGTCTAGTACAATTGATTTTTCTGTTGTTATTCACATATAACATTCAATGCCACTCAGGATAAGTTGATCACCATGCTGCTTCACTCAGTTTTTGATACCTACCATCCTCAACTTTCTCAGTTGCCTTTCCCCTTTGATTGGAGGACTAGAACAATCAATTCCTCCCAAGTCTCAGATTTGAACTTTCCAGGTAAAACTCTCCATTTTTCACCATCAGCTCTGCTTGGTCTTCAAGGGACATGTCCCTTGGTGCTCTGCCTCCCTCTGCTTTTCAGCTTCCTTTTGTGTACTGTCTTCCCTCATTAGATTATAAGCTCCTAGAGGGCAGGGGCTGTCTTTTTTTTTTCCATCCTGAGCACTTAGCAGAAGTAGGTGCTTAATATTTATGGAATTTCCTTTCCTGATTCCCATCAAGCTTGCTGGAGCCTCTCTTTAAAAACTGCCTGATATTGGGGCAGCCAGGTGACACAGTGAATAGAGCACTGGCCCTGGAGTCAGGAGGACCTGAGTTCAAATCCAGCCTCAGACACTTAACACAAAAACTAGCCATATGACCTTGGGCAAGTTGATTAACCCCAACTGCCCTCCAAAAAGCAAAAATAAATAAACAAATAAAAATAAAAATAGCCTCATACTGTGTATATGTTTTGTATATTTATATGTATATGTTCTGTTTACTCAAGAGTATTTAAGCTCCTTGAGGGCAGGGACTTTTAAAGATGTTTCCCTGGAATCTAACTTTAAGGCCTGATGGGCCTTGGGCAAGATTCTTGCTTTCTCTGGGCCTCATTTTGAAATATAGAGTTTTACATTATCTCTGAGGTCCTTCACAGCTGTAAAGTTCTGAAGCTGTAAGCATATCCTGAATTTCCTTGTGACGAATTAGCTTCTTCATGGTATACTGTCAGGAAAGTCAATCATCTTTAATCAATTAAGAAATTTTCTCCAAGGTACCAAAAGATAAAAACATTCTATTATCTTAAAATTTTACTGAGTGTCTGATATATGCAGGCTGGGCTGGATCATCTCAGAGTTAGATTCAGAATTACAAAGTTCAAGGAATACAGTTTGTGTTCAAAGATACCTGGACATCTTTAATCCAGGCTCTGTGACTGAGGACCATGGACCAGTCACAACCTCTTTGAGCTTTAGTTTCTGAAACTATAAAACAAGGGGATTAGACTACATGATCTAGTTCTTTGTAGAGAAATTTCTAGAGAATTTTCAATTTTATGATCTAGGCAGGACAGGCATAGGACTTTATAGAAGATAGGCTTTGAATCTCCCAACTACGATGGGAGAACTAAATTTTAAATTCTGTATTACCATTCCCAGCAACCTTCCCTCTCTTCCCCCATATCACTCTCTCCTTCTTCTACCACACCAAGACAACCCAATTATCCTAGGACTGGCAGAAACTTTGTAAGCTCAGAGGGTCTGAAGGTCCTGGGACCAATGAGAGGAACAGTCTGATATTACAAATTCCGGTTGCTGGCAAGAGAACCAATGGAAAGAAAAGTAGTGACCCAATTCTAACCACACAGCCATTAAACAAGTACTAGGAGTGATTGGACAATGTAATGCCAAGGTGAAATAAGTATCCAATTCTGTAGTCTTGAAAAACTGCTTTGTGTTCTGATGAGGCTTAAATATTAACCTTTTAGCTGATTGTACCAGTAGATAAAAGGTACTGAATTTTGTTCTATAATTCTGTTAATGTAACTCTTTGGACTTTGCCACCATGCTTCAAGCAGCCTTCTTCTCCTTTAAAGGTACAAAGGTAGAGTCAAGACTCCTTATTAGACTGGCCTTGCAAACCTTTAGTGTCCCTTTGCCACAAATAATGATAGAATGGAAAGTATACTGGGCTTGGAGTCAGGAGACCTGGGTTTGAATCCCTAGGTGTAACCCTGGGTATGTTACTGAGCTTTGTTAAATCTTAGTTTCCTTACCTGAAAATTGCGGATAGTAATGTTTTGAGAGCTAAACACCTATTGTAATATCTTTGCAGCATTTGACTGTTGGACACATCGAATACTGTTGATGGTGACATTCTTCTCTTAGTTCTTTTCCTCCCTGTCTGACCATTCTGCTCAGATTCTGTTGGATTATCCTATCATACCCCTAAATACATATACTGCCAAGACTGCCTTGAACTCTTCTCTTCTGTCTCTATTAACTTCTCATTCAGAGACTTCATCAGTTTCCACAGGTTCAAATATCATGTCTACGAATATAACTCACAGGTCTATATATTACAGCACCACATTCTTGTCTTCATGCCTTTTGCCCTTCATCTCTTTAGGACCTCCAGTTTCTCTCAAGGCTCAGTTTAAGTGCCATCCTGTACAAGAAGCTTTACATAATCCTTTATCTACCAACATTTCCCTTATCCCAAATTACCTTGTATCTCTTTGAATATACATGTATATGTACAAGGTGTTCTCCCCTGACTAGAATGGAGTTACTTGAGGACAGGGACTATTTCACTTCGGTGTCTTTGTATTATGTACTTAGCATATAATGCTTGTTGACTGGAAATTGTTATGAGAAAAGTGCTTTCCATACTTTAAAATGAAATATAAGTTTGAAATAATGATGGCAATATTATTATTATTAAAGGTCTTAGTTGATAAGAATGCAATCAAATGTCACATTCTCATACTTATTATTAAACATATAGCCAAATCTTCAAGGTTAAGCACAACCTATTGTACCCTAAAGCTTCCCTTTTCTATGATACCACATTTCCTTTCTCTTTCCATAATTCTTAATGTGGTACATTTCTGGCAAATGAAATATATGATGTTGCATAAAACAAAAAGAAAAAAACAGAAAACTTTAGTAAATCTTAAAACATTGGACCAAGTAATGCCCTTCTTACCAATCCATGTGCATTTGTAACATTTAAAAATGCTGCACTCTGATGAAATTTTCTTCATCTCTCTCTTTTGCTGAAATATGCCTTGCCTCTTAAAATTGCTCAGCTTTCTTCTATAATATCCCCCAGATTAACCTACTCTCCACACTCTGATCTCCAAACCAGAGTTACAATTAGTTAAGTACTTGCTTATATGATTTGGTTCTGTATTTTTCTTAAGATTTTCTTTTCTCTCATATACCTGTTCCTTAAAAATGAGTGCTGTTTGCTTAATCTGTATTTCCCCAGAGCACCTAATACATGGCATTTTAGACTTGTTCTTTATGAAAGTTAGTTTTGTTTAAGAAAGTCTTATTTCAGGATTACAGCTCCAGCTTTTACCTTTCCTATTAAGAAGTAAACGAGAGACTCTTTGGGAACAATCTGTTTCAATTCTTCAAGTTCCTGTAAAGCAGACTGAAAGAGAAAAAAACAATTAAGTCTTGCAACAATAAGACAAAATGTTACAAGTTCTGAACAAAAAGAATTCCTGTTTTACAGATTTCTAAAGCCATCTTAAACTATTTCCAGGTGTACTTCAATATTTTTCAATTCTAGTTGGCAGCTATGAGAACAAAATGCACACACCAACAAAACCAACAAAGAAAAGGAAGGTGCTCAACTGAAGAACATTATTAATAAAAGAGAAAACAAATTTTTGGTTCATCATTTTAGGTTAAGATCCTACTGAAACTACTAACAGTCCTGTTCTAATCTGAAATTCCTATGAATAGTTCTCCTTTGTAACAAAGTCAAGTGTTTTGAATACTCCCCTACCCCAAACTTAAATTAGCCTGGTATTCCATTTTTAAAGTAAAAAGGAAAGCAACAGTTTTCTTGCAGGTTTCTTTTAGAGTTGCCATTCTTGAAACTGTATTTTGGAGGCTGCTTTGAACATACTACTAGTCTTTCTAATATATAAACATACATTAATATTAAACTACCAGTAAAGGAAAAACAAGGAAACAAAAAAATCTTATATCTAAAGAACTTTAGAGTGAAAAAGTGAACAAAAAGTTGAAAGGTAGAACTGTGTTTGTATTTGTAGATGAGAAAACACCAGTGAAAGGCAATGACCAGACAGGGAAGATGTCAGATGGGGTAATAAAGGTATCAATGAACGGGAAATCTTGACTCTGGAAGGAAGTAGTAAGTCTAGTAAAGTACCTTATACAAATTATGTACTCAAATACCTGTTGAATAAAGAAATGAATGAATACAAGGAAAAAGTGATACTATTTTTTATATACATTCTCAAAAAATTTAATTTTTCCCCTCTTTTTAAAGCTAAGAAAATAAGGTACCCTCTCCCTCTCTCAAAGGATAGATATTTATACATTGATGATATGCATACTCCAAATGTGTAAGAACATTATTCTTAAGAAAATAAAATTAAGCATTCCATGGTTTTTTTAGATTTTTTTTTTAAAAGCAATCGGGGTTAAGTAACTTGCTCAAGGTTACATGGCCAGTTATTTCTGGGTGTGGTGCTGAGTATCTGAGCCCAGATTTGATCCAGGTCATCCCGACACTAGAGCCGGTGCTCTTACTCGCTGAGCCACCTGGCCAGACTGATTTTTTTAGATTTTAAAATTATGATTACAGACAGCAAGGTCATTTAAAAACTAAGAGTTGATGAGCTCTGTGCACTCCTTTTTTTTATAGTGTTCTTAGGGACAAGGATGGTGACTGGTCCGGTATTTCATTGGTGTAGGAACTTCAGGGTGAGGCAACTCCTTCTACCCAACTAGGCTGGCACCATCTCCAAAACTTACGGTCAAATTTGCCGAGGGTGACACAGTGTCAAAGGCCACACAGCCTCCTAGACTGATTCTATCCAATAATCAAGTGAGACAGGCACTTGATAAGCATTTGTTGAACTGAATGATCAGTTTAATGTTTTAAATTACTTCTAGGGTTTTTTTTTGTGTGTGCTACAAGAAGAACAAGTCAGTGCATCTCTAATCCTTTCCCTCTTTCTACTACTAGTTGGTCTTGAGAGAATGAAACTAAAGGGAAGTGTGGGCTCCAAGCATCTCTGCAAAGGTATGGAAGACATTGATTTACAAGGTTGTTAGGAATGACTGTCTTGCTTCCTTTCTACTGTACAGAGGAAACAGAATATTGGAATGTGAGGGTTTGGAGACATAGAGGATGAGAATTAAAGAAGAATGTGCTAGATAAAAGTCTCTTGATAGTAATAGTAGTCAAACCTTATCTGATAAAGGACTACTGAAATTATTATATTGCATTTAATACTTTCATATTTTAAGGGACTCTTCAACAAGAGACCTAATACAAACAACACAACACTTCAGAAATAATGAGAATTTTCTTTCTTTTGCATTACACTTAAAAATTTGTTCAAACTCTAGAAGCACACACTTGATTGTACATCTAAGATATATGGCACTGAAGAATACCAAATAGCATGCCAAAATCATCAAATTTTAGTTATTAAATAACAGGAATGTCACAGCTTCTTCTGCATAAATCTCCTCTGGCACAGTCCCAGATTCTGTTCTTGTCAGTATAATTTGAAATAAAAGCATATTTTTTGAGAAATATATTTTTCTGATTAGAGTAAATTTTATAGATTTCAAGTTTTGCAATTGAGTAAATTGAAATCAGTAATTTCCTCTCAAATATATCCATCTATAAAATAAGGATGCCATCACTTCAATGATCTGTAGATGAAGGAGAACTACTATTATTGATTAAATGTTCTTTGTTTGGGGAAATATTCTGTTGTTTTTCAATATACTCAGCTATCAGGTTGTGCTTAAAATATATTTACAATAGACATTAAGGATATTTCGCTTAAGCACTTGGGGTATCATTGTTTATCAACACCGTGCATCATCCCAGTAATGATTATATATGGCATTTTATATTTAACAAAATACTTTCCTCTTAACAAACTTGTGAGATTAGCAGTTTATTAGTTCCATTTTACAGATGAGGAAACTGAGGTTATCTGATTTTACCATAATCACAGAGCTCATAAGTGGAAAAAAAATAAAGGGAGGGGGGGATTTCCTGATTCTAAATCCAAGTGTTGTATTGCTTCTAGAAAAGATCACTTAAGGTCCTGTGAAATTCTGGCTCTACTGTTCTAAGGAAATTCCATCTTTAATACATAATTTATTATCAGTAGGTTTGACTTATAAAGGAAAATGTTTTAAGAACCATCTTGCAAAACATTAAAAACCAAAATGAAAATATTCATACAATTACTCCCCCTAGTGGATAGTAAAATGACAGAATTATTGAGTGAAAAAGAGCACTTCGAGACCTTAAAATTTTAGTGAAATGAAGTGGCTAAACTTTGAATAGGATATTACAGGGACCAACAACTTTTAAGTAAAAGATCAGGTTGAAGTATACTAATCCTGGGCCTCCATCTCTGCTTCACTTGACAGTTTCTGATCATGGGGATAATCTGTTTTCCAGATTGCTACTGGAGTATATTGCCAGGCAAAATACATCTTCATGACATAAAGCTAAATTTTAAGTGAGTAAAGGGCTTGAGATTCAGTCAAGTTAGAGGCTGTCTCTAAATGGTCATTGCTACTTTGTACACTATACCTAACCAAAAGTTTCCGGAAAAATTTATAAGGGCTGGGACGGCTAGGTAGTGCAGTAGTAATGGCCTTGGAGTCAAGGACCTGAGTTCAAATGCGGCCTTAGACACTTAACACAAAAACTAGCCGTGTGACCTGGGGCAAGTCACTTAACCCCAATTGCCCTACCTTCCCCCCTCCAAAAAAAATGTATAAGGGCTAATTTAATCTATGATATATTCATAACTGGTATAATATCTCTTATGATGTTTCTCATGCACAACAAATTTAAATCAAATCCTTCTACTGGAATAATAACAAAAGAAAGAATATATTTTCTTGAGAAAACAGAAATCTCACTGAAGCATAAAATGAATAATAGTAACAGAAATAAGATGATGAGACCAAAAATGTGGTAGATTACAGTGTCAAAAAATGTCAAAGAGGAAAATACAAGGGAAAGTCTGGAGTAGAAAAGTAATACTTAGATTTCTGAGAAAGGATCAAAATTAAGCATAGAGAGATAGCAAGACTGGCAAATGTCTACTGTTGTCCAAAGATAGTATCAAAAGAGAAATATGAGGAGAGAAGCATAACAGATAAGTTAGAACAGAAATAAGAAATTGATATTTAACTCCTAGCTATGAGATTTAGCCTTTATTAAAGTCTTCATCCATGCCTTGTCACAGCAAAGAAGCAACCTAGAATTCTCAAAGGTAATGCTAGCTGAGCACAAACTTTAGCAGGTTCTACTAAGTTTGATCACAGGTTCAGTTACAAACTGACCAGCCAAAATGTAGGTAGGCTTATTGCCAGGGTTGGCCAACAAATGGTGATTATTTTATAGTCTACATCAGTGAAAGGTTTGCTAACAGATGAAATCATGGGTTCTTGAGGTATGATCCTCAAATGTTTTTATATAGAAAATTATTTTCAATAACATTTAATGTTGTAGGACAAGATAAAAATCAAGGGGAGAAGAACAGGAAAGAAACAAACTTCTAGGAAGAGAGAATCAATTAAAGTGGAGGTCTCTGGTTCCTTCTCTATGTACCAAGTGCTTTCAAGTAAAAAACTAATCTGAATTCCTTTGGCTAGCTGTCTTAACTTCTGGGGGCCTATGACAGGCTGAATAAAGAAAAAAACTAATTGTATTATTTTATGTAAGTCTCTTCTCAATTTATTTTTGTTCTCTTTCCTTCCTCTTTGCCTCGGTTTCTCTCCTCATTACAACTTTTTCTTCTATCAAATTTTACCCTACACTTTAGTTCCTCCTCCCAATAGAAAAGAGTAAATACTCCACTGCTACTTAATGCATTTATTTCAATGCTTAAGAAGGTTAGTACCTTAAGGGCAAAACAATTTCTTCTATCAATCTATAAATATCTGTGGGTGCTCCAAAGAGTGAAACATTAAAAATGAAGTATAGAAATATTTATGTAACAAAATGTCCAGTGTTAAGTACTGGGAAAGAAAAAAACAAACCTGTAATCCTACAGCTCAGAAAGAAGCCAAAGTCTAACTTACTTAGACTTTGAGACTATAAAAAGAAAGCAAGACTCAAATTACAGAAAGTCCAGGCTAGAAAACAATAACTATCCAGAGGAAGACCCCATACACCAACTAACCAACCAACCAATCAATCAATCAATCAATCAACATTTATACTAACTTTTATACAACATTTTATACTAACTGTTGCCTAACTTACCTTATATTTTTCATTTGCAAATAAAACCGAGGCTCTGTGGAATTTGCATAGAGGATTCTTGGGATCAATAATGATGGCTTTGTTTAAGGTATCCAAAGCCTTTTCAGATTTTTTTAGTGCATGCTGAACCTATAAGAAATATTGAGAGTAAAGTTTTATGCTCTTTTGATTTTCCAAAAGGAGATACAGTATAATGTAGCACCAAATTAAATCTATTATAAAAGAAATTAACACCCCCCCCCCCCGGTAGTTAAAATGTAGCCACCTTATACTATTTGGTCAGACTATTTCAGTGTTACTCACTGGCCAGAATTTCTAAGCAGTGAGAATGTACTTACATCAAAGACTATGCTGGGCAAGCATCTGTTATAGTCTATGCAAAAAAGTGAAATTCTTGCTTTCTCTTCACAATTCAAAAACCCAAATTTTAGACAGATCAATGATAATACTAATTAATACCTTTCTCCTCTTAAATTATATTTTATTTAAATGAAATTTAAAATGAATATGAAATTATGTGTGTGTGTGTATATATAAAAAAAAAACATTACTTGGTTTGCATCAATTTTTCCAAAATAAAAATAAGCACAATTTCCTTGATTTTGCTGTAAAATGTCTGGTGTCACCTTTACCATATTCCTTGGAGTCCCTACCAGTAATTATGGGTTCTGGTCCAAAATGTTACATGGTCAAATGATTTTGGGAAATGTCAAGGTAGATAATTATTTTATTTCAGCAACCATGAGTACTTATATAGCATTATCATTCAGATGATTTATTAAAAAAATCAATAGCTCACATTTATATAGTATTTTTTTCATTTACAAAATGTGCTTTCTTCACAATTCCATGAGTTACAAGTATTATTAGCCACCTTTTAAGATGAAAAAAATAAACTTAGAGAGATTTGGCCATGGTGACACAGATAATAATACCAGAACTGGGTCTTGAACCCAGGTTTCCTGACTCCAAATCCCAGCTCTTTCTATTACATAATATTGCCCATAAAAAGTGAGATTATTTTCTCAAAGAGGTAAATTGCCAAAAGATTAGAGTACCTTTCTCAAAATTCATTCCTGTGTTTCTGGCCATGCCCATTTCTGATTGTTAAGCCACTGTCTAGGCAATGATTGTAGGAAAGATTTTTTTTTTTATCAGGTAGGCAAACTGTGCTATACAGAAAGTTAAGACCAGAATTACAAAAACTCAGAGTTTAAAGACCTCCAATGAAGTAGGAAACTATTATCTCTTGAAGTAGTTCATCTTACTTTTAGATAGTTTCAATAGTTTGGAAGTTTTTCCTGATCCTAAATACTAGGTGTTTAAAAAAAAATAAGCAAGGGGCGGCCAGGTGGCTCAGCAAGTAAGAGCACCGGTTCCAGCGTTGGGATGACCTGGGGATCGAATCTGGGCTCAGACACTTAGCACCACACCCAGAAATAACTGGCCGTGAAACCTTGAGCAAGTTACTTAATCCCCGATTGCTTAATAAAAAAAAAAAATAAGCAGCCTACCCTCGGGTACATGAAGCTTCTGTGGTAAATGGATGGTTTGGCAGTTCACGTTTCTCTATTCTACAATAACTTGTTGAGGAGCTAGCAGATTTCTATGTTGCCCTTGGAACTTCCACAGTGCTCTGCACAGAGTAGCCACTTAATAACTGCTTATTTAGTTGAATTTATTTAAATGAATTTCCTTCTTTTGTGTGTGTGTGTGTGTGGGGGGGAAGAACAGCATTTTTTATTCAGACAATATGTACAAACTTAAAAAAAAGAAACATCATGCCTATCAGGATAAGATGATCACCTGAAATCACCTGCTGATTCAGTTTTTGATAAAACAACCTCAGCTGCCTCTTCCTCTGACTGAAGGGGAGAGCATTAAATTCCTCCCAAATCCTTCTTTTAAAGAGAGTTCTGATCTGAACTTGCCAGATAACATTCCATTTTCCACCAGTAGCTATTTGGTTTTCACTCTATGGAATATCACCGCCCCCTCTCTCAACCCTGCCACTCCAGTTTCCTTTTGCATTGCTTTGAAGGCAGGGACTGTCTTATTTGTATCCTCAGGGCTTATCACAGTGCCTGGCACAGAGCAGGTGTTTAATTAATGTTTATCAAATTGTTCTAAAACAGAAAGCTACTTACAACTCCAATATGACAAAGTAGAACTGAACTCTGAGGGTTGATATCAAGTGCTTTTTGGAAATGCATTTCTGCAAGGCTGAATTTTTCTTGTTTGTAATAAATCATTCCTAATCCATACCTGCAAGTACAAAAAGAGGTGTTATTTCAGTTCAACTGCTAGGGATTTTTAGATGCTAATCTTGCTGAAGAAATAACTACAAATTCATACCCTGGGACTTCAATGAAAAGGAATTAGTCAGCGACAAAACACTGGTGATCCTGTAGTAAGGTGAAAAGCAAACTAGTAAGGTGGGTAGCTAACTAATTTTAGAAACATCTTATTAATAGAGTCCATGCAGTTAGGTACTTGTCTTTAAAATTTTATGAAAAATAAAAAAGTAGAACTTTATTTAGGAAATATTTTAACAAGGATGCAGCACAGTGGCTCACATGTTGAATGTGTTGCAAATCTATGTTTTTAAACTGCCACAGCAATGTAGTTACATGACTCTATCAGGTAAACAGCATTTGTATTTAAAAACAACAGAAAAATATGTTTAATACGATTGTTCATGGGGAATAACCTATATCTGATTGCTTGCCATCCTGAGGACAGAAGGAAAAAAAATTTGGAACTCAAAATCTTATAAAAGTGAATGCTTAAAAAACAACACAAAAACAACTAAGATCAGCTACCTTAAGTATTTAAGCACCAAAATGAAAGAAAAAAAAATTGAATTAAACTATGTAACCGAACAGAAAAAGATGGATTCAAAGCTTTATATATTAATGACTATTTTCAATATCATCAAATTATTATCTCTTATTAACAAAATCTTATTCAACTGAATTACATCAACACTTCCCCTTATCACTTAGTCCTTTAAGTCAATCAGGCAAAACAGTTAAATAGCTGGTTGACAAATATAGTACTGAGGGAAGGAGAGAAAAACAAAAACCTATTCTTTCTTATACTCATAAAAAATAAGACTGGAAAGAATTATTTCCTCAAGGAATATCAAAGAAAGGAAAAACACAGCTTCTATAGAAGTAAATAAACATTAAATGTCATTTGGCTAGAACCACATCAGGAATATTTTTCAATATAGTTGAGCTGCCATTTATCCAGTTGGTGAATTACCTAGGCCCCTTGTTCCTTTCCAGCTTCCTTCCACAACTATTGGTCATTCTAAGGCTTTAATAAAAAGGGAAAAAGGAAAACAACAAACTAACTAATTATTATTAGTTATTAGCAGCCCTCATTAGGACACTTGGTATGGGTAAAGGTTAAAATTTAAATATATGACTAGGCTCAGCTAAGGGTTAGTTTTATATGTGCTTCATATAAGAAAAAAATTAGTTAAACATTTAACCACCACCAAGTGTTACTACATGTAATAAGTTTGATAGGTAATATACAGTTTACTAGATTAAAACAACTTTCAGAAATAATATAACAGAAAAATTTCCAAAATATCAACATTGTCATTAATACGCTGTAATATTTACTTACCATGCATTATAATGTCTAGGATTGACTCTGATTGCATTTCTAAAACAGGCTAATGCTTTATCTAGTTCTTCAGTTAACACAAATTCATGCCCCAGCAGTGTATAGGCATAAGCATAATTTGGATCAACTTGGATAGCTCTCTGGAAGAATTTAATGGCAATATCATGCTCCCTTTGCAAACTGAAACAGTTTCCTGCAGCACACCAGGCCTAATAAAACATAATAAAATATATCTAAGACATGTGTTTACATTACAAAAATATCTAAACTCACAAAAATCCTAAACTCTTTTTATACCATCAAGCTAATTCAATTAGTCAGTGTGAATGGTATTCTTTATCCTAGTGCATCAATCTAAGAGTGTACTGTCACTATGCAAATACTACTGAAATATAAATATGAAAGAGAAGAAAGAATTACTAGTTCTTAATAGGTACTAGGAGGAGTAACTAGGCTTAATAAGTGTTCAGGAATGAAACCAGTGAATGGGCATTTCAACTAAACATGTTCTACTTCATGAAACATGTCAATAATAATAGTAATATGCCAGTCAACTCTTGATTAATAATGAGATTATCTGCCTTGTGATTTACTGATTTTATGGGCCTTCATCTCAACAACTTACATTCAATTCAACAGCACCTACCATGTGCAAGGCACTGTGCTACTCACTATCATGGCACACTTGAATCCTGCATGGGTGCATGGAAATGCACTGTATGAGTCAGAGCTGGAAGGAGTCTTAGGAAACCATCCCTTCCATTTTACAAAGAGGAGACTGAGGCCCAGGGAGATGAAATCATTTGCTCACAGACATACAGACAGAATTAGCAGTTAGTTACGATTTGAGTTTGTATGTGGGTGGAACCAACAGGAAAAGCTACCTGACTGGCCCCCATCTCTGTAGGAACCACTGAGATCTGACTCTACATATAAGTGTTAAAGTCAACATGCCTCTGGTGAATTTTTATCCATGTCAGTTAAGTCCTTTGAAAGAACTGAAAGAGCAACATCTTTTTGAAGATGCCAAAGTGTTGTTGAATAGATCTCCAAGCCTTCTACTCGGTAATTTTCAATCCGTCTCACTTCTGAGAAGATTCGTTCTGCCTGAAATAGGAATGGAAATTAGTCAGAAAGAACAAAACAGAACATCTCAGTGAATAAAGAGCACACTGCTCTAAAGGCACTATCATGCACAATCTTTGTATGTGTACTTCTTATTTCCCAGGCTAGATGATAAGGTCTGATGGAAGGAAAAACATCTTAATTCACCCTTGTATCCTTGGCATGCCCCTAAAGAGGAATTCAATAAGTATTCATTGAATGAAGTACAAGGACTAGAAGGTCAGAGCTCCTCATCAATCTGAAGATTAGCCACTGCACTCATGAGTCTCAGAAATCTGACATTTTCTCCCTGAAGTCTAAGATTTCAATTTACATAAAAATACCCCTACATTCCTACTTTAGTCATCCTTCCTAGGATCCTAGCATTCCAGGCCATCCTTTGTTCAACTGTCAAAATAATATTCCTAAAGCAAAAATCTGTCCATGTTACTTCCCTGCTCAAAAAATCTCCTGAGATTGGTGTCTAAAGGAAAATAATGCTTCTTAGCCTGACATTCAGTGCATTGCACAATGTCCTTTTCTACGCTTATTTCACAATATTCTCCTTCATATACTCTATGTTCCAGTCAGATTTGACTATTTGTTTTTAACAACACGAATAAAAGCATTTATAAAGTGTTTTAAGGTTTGCAAAGGGGCAACTAAGTGGTGCAGTGGATAGGGTGCCAGGCCTGGAGTCAGAAAGACTCATCTTCATGAGTTCAAATCTGGTCTGAGACACTTCCTAGATGTGGGCAAGTCACTTAACCCTGTCTGCCTCAGTTTCCTCATTTGTAAAATAAGCTGAAGAAGGAAATGACAAACAACTCCACTATCTTTGCAAAGAACACCCAAAACGAGTCACAAAGAGTTGGACCTAACTGAACAACAAAGCAAAATAGCAAAATGCTTTGCAAATACTACCTCATTTTATCCTCACAACAACCTTGGGAGGTAGTGCTATTATTACTTCCATTTTATAGATGAAGAAACTGAGGTACAGGGAGGCTAAGTGACTTGCTCAGCATCTCACAGCTAATAAAAGTCTAAGGCTGCATCTGAACATAGGACTTCTTGACTCCAAGTCTAACACTCTATCCACTAAACACTTAGCTCCCCTGATCTTGACACACTATCCCCTGCCTACACCCATTCCCCAAAGGTTATTGCCCATGTCTGGAATGGAGTCAGTTCCTTTTTTCATCACAGTCTGGGTCAGGTGCTTCTCCAAGAAACTTTTCGATACCTCAGAGCAAGCAAAGTGTTCTCTCCCTCCTCAAGTTTTCTTAAAGCACTCTGGATATCTTTTTTTCACTCAGGACACACTACTTTGCATTACACTTATCTATGTACATGTTACAGGGGCCTGTATTACTTTTTATTTTTGTGCCTCTAGCATCTAACACCATGGTTCACACATAGCAATAGTATTCACTTCATAAATGTTTAAGTTAAAATATATTTAAAATTTTATGTCAAGTTTAAACAAGAAGTATTTTGACAATTCTACATGAAATGATAGAAAAATTAAAGAAATAACATCTCCAAACTGAGGATATAACCTGCACTGTGTGTTAGAATAGGATTAACTATATATAGTGATACTATAAATAAAAGTTCATTCAAATGAAATTATTTGGGCTGCACTCATATGCCAGCTATCAGTAAAATCTGTTAAAATTACAAAAGTTTTCAAATATGCTATTTTATTTTAAGATGGAAGATAAGTACAAAAAGTTGGAAATTTTCACTAGCCTACATTAGAAGTCTCTGTGTGTCTGTATGCATGTGTGCACATATGTATTTCTATACTCACCTGCATATATTCTGACAGTTCAAAGTACGCTCTTCCAATCTGGCACAGTACCCAACCAGTATTATAGTGGTGAGAAGGGAGGTGACTCAGTATGTTTATCGCTTCTTTGCAGTTATAGGAACACAAAGCTAAGTAACCTTTCCCCATATCACGAAGAAGGCTCATCAAACCTTCTAGGAGAAAACAATACAGTAAATAAAGTAAAAGGGCACAGTAGAACAGTACATGAATATAGTTACAATGTACTGAAGAGCCTCCTGGTTGTCTAAGGAAGAGGTAGTCAGGTAGCTCAGAAAATAAAAACACTGGGACTGGAATCTGGAAGAGCTGAGTTCAAATTCAGCCTCAGACACTTACTAGCTGTGTGACCCTAGGCAAATCACTTAACCTGTTTGTCTTAATCCATTGGAAAAGGAAATAGCAAACCATTCTAATACCTTTGCCAAGAAAACCCCCTGAACAATACTGATGAGCCATGGTCCATGGGGTCATAAAGAGTTGGACACAACTGAATAACTGGACAACAACTTTTTTTTTTTTAAGCAATTGGGGTTAAGTAACTTGCTCAAAGTTACACGGCCAGTTATTTCTGGGTGTGGTGCTAAGTATCTGAGCCTAGATTTGATCCCCCAGGTCATCCCGACACTGGGGCCAGTGCTCTTACTCGCTGTGCTACCTGGCTGCCCCTGGACAACAACTTCTAAGGAAAGGGTAATTATGGAAGGGCATTTGAATGAAAGTAACATAAATAATTTTAAAGTGACAAGTGAATCTATTTGAAGCAAATATAAAGACATTATAAAAGACTTAAAACAGACCTGCTGCTGCTTTCTGAATAGTGAAAGCTTGGATCTGTGGTGTTACTGTGGATATTTTTCCTTCTGAAATGATAGAAGAGTCCAATTTTGTAATTTCCAGGCTATCATTTATGTTTGGTTGAGTTATTCCTCCTTTATTAGTCTTGCTTTTTGTTTTCCTGTTTGGAATTTTAGGTGGAAACTTCATTTTTAACTTTTTACTATTCTCCTGCAAAAAGAGGGAAAAAAAGACTTTTGGGACACCCTGTATATATACCAGATAACTGGAATATAAACAGATGTGCGTGCTTGAACAAACTTTGCGTTGTCTTCCATGAGTTAAATGGCACTATCTACCAGCTTCTTCCCATGGCTCACTGTGTTTTGTGATACATGGATTTTTACACAAATTTCCCCTCAGAAAAAAAGTTTTTTCATAAAGAATATATTCTTTAGTCACTAATTTTAAATGCAGCAGGTAGACTGACTAATCAAAATCATTATAACCAGTCAAGAGAAGTATAGTTGCTGGTGGCAAATACATCATATACTTGAATTTATCAAAAGAAGAAAAAAAGTATATGAAATACTACATGGGTACTTGAAGGCAAATGAACTAACCATCAGTATTAAGTGACCTTCATTAAGAACCATACAGTTTTTCCCCTCCATGTGTCATAGGATGACTTATAAGGGACCCACAAGGCTTGTCAAAGATAGTTTTTAAGACCTGGCATGGCGGTGCAGACTGGTGGTCCTGGGAGAGGATGGTGGAACTCCTGAGTTTGGGAGCCGAGTATAGTTGCACTAAAGCCAATAAGGTGTCTACATGAAGTCTAGCACTAATATGGCCAGCCCCCAAGAGTGGGGAATCATCTGGCTGTTTAAGGAGGGACAAACTGGTTCAGCTTAGAAACACAGAGCAGTAAAAGTTTCCATATCAGTATTGCCATCAGGCCTGTGAGTGGCAGCTTCACTTTCAGTCTGGGCAACATAGGGAAACCCAGTCTCAAAAACAAACAAAAAACAAAACAAAACCAACAATACCCAAAAAACCCACAGAAATAATGAGAGATAGTTTTGACTATCTAGAATGATTTTAATTTCCAATATGGTCACTTAAAGTAACTACCTACTAGAGATGGAGAACTCAATGAACAAAAATTCTGTAGTGTCGTAAGTATTAAATCAGTTACCTTGGTTGTAGAGCTGTCACTAGTAAAAAGTCGTGAGCTTCTTCGAGGCAGTGCATTGGGTGGAGCAGCAATAGTGGGGCTCAATACCTGAGGTGTTGTACTAATAAAAAAAATTTATTAAAGAAATGATATACTTTAAAAAGTATAACTTAAAAGTTAAAATGCTAATTACTGTTTTAACTCAAAAGATATTAAGAAAATCAGATGTAAACTCAAGGAATGATGACTTTGACTTTTTCCCCTACTTCTATGAAAATGCAATATTTAAATTTTATATATTACAGTAACACTGCCGAGGAACGGCAACCTTTTATTTGAAATTGCCAATCTAAACTTCACAATATATACTAAGACTCTAGGGCAACAAACTCATTCATAATCCATTTTATCTTTATATCCATCTTCAGTATACTAAGGCTGGGCCAAGACCACTTGTTGCTAATGTAAACACTAATGTTAAACATTAAATGTTAAAACATTAATGTTAAATATCATCTCCTCAAAAGAATTCTTCAATCAACACAAATGTATCATCACAAGGATTTTTGTACTTAAGAAAACAGAACTTTTATAGCCCACTAGACTAGGACTCAGATGACCATGCCAAGCTTACAATCCAGCTAAGCTTGGGGTAAGTCATTTAACTGCTCTGAGCCTCAGTTTCCTCATCTGTAAAATGGAGATGCCTCACAAGGCTGCTGTGAGTATCAAATGAAATGATATATGTGAAAAAGCTTTAAAAACTACAAAGTGCTAGACAAATGTAAACTAATATTATGATTAGCCAGTCTGGCATATTTTCACTATATATCAAACTCCAAATTACACAGGGAATCAATGCCTTTGTAAAAACAACACCACTGAATACAGCAAATGTTTATGCCTTGAGTACCCTTCCTTATGAGGCTATGTGTTAGGGACACAAAGATGAAAAAGAACACAATTCCTGCTCTCCAAAGAGCTTACAATCTAGTATATTGTGTTTATGCGTGTGGTGGGGATGGAGGGTTGGGGTGGAAAGAGAAAGGAAGGACAAGACACATACACAAACAGCTAAATGTCTATGTCGGAGAAGTACATAGGAAAGGTAAAAGTGATATGAGAAGAAATGAGGAAACACCTCTAACAAAGTATAAAAGAAGGATTCACAGAAGAGGTGGCAACGTGAAGGAAGAAAAGGGTTTTGGAAGAGGGAGGTGGGGAACAGGGAGTGAATTTTCATCTTAGGCCCACTGAAAGACAGTGGTTAGGCACTATGGACATGATGGCAACATTAAGCCTATGGAGGAAACAGGGTTGTGGCTACAAATTTCTCATAAAAAGAACATTGGTTAAGTGTCCAGGGGCATCAGATATCAAATAGGTAGGGGAAAATGTAGGACAGGTGGAATAGTTATCTTTACCTTTTTAGGAAAATAGGAACAATAGGAAAGTGATCATCTTTATCCATACCCCATTATCTTGTCCTTGGGAATCAGTGGAAAGAGATACAGAAATGGGGGACTATGAACTAAAGAACACTGTTCTAGGGGTGGGGATTGAAGGAAGGGTGCTAAGACAAGGTGCCAAAGAGAAATGTCTTCTTCCTGGTCCAAGACACTGGTGGTTATAAAGTTCCTGGATTACATAGGAAAAAAAAATCGGCAAAATGCCAGGTATTGAGCTTATAAATGTGAAGGTATGGAGTGGGTGAGTTGAAACACTGGGAATGTTATAAGTGCATACATATGAATAGACTGTGCAAATGGGAATATGCATAACTAGAGTCCTGTGAGCACTGCTAAATGGTGACATATTTTTAAAAATCAAAGTTTGAATTAACACCAAAACTCTTAAGCCAAGGTAACCTCATAAGAGGAACACCATCCTAAACCACAACAAAGGTAATTCATCTTTCCCTGCTTCTCAAAATTTGCTCTCTTGAATGTATACACCAATTCTAAATGTTTTTATTCCATCACTGGGGAGATATAAGAAAAATCAGGATGCTGCCCAAATCTAGCTTTATCAGTTGATTCTGGGAGATGAGCATCAAAATTTTGGCTTTTTTTGTTAATGCCCTGTTGTCATGGCTTTCTAACGAAGTCTGAAACGCTCTTATGGTTGTCAACAGATTCTCACGTAGAAGGAATAAAGCACTTTGAGGAAAATTCTGAACATTGCTACGGGACAATTTATATTTGGAGGGAAAAGTAAGCACCTCAAATTGCTTTGGGCAACTTTTTTTTTTGAAGCAGACACTTGGGCTATCTGAATCATACTCAATTCCCCCCCAATTCTAAGAAATTAAACAGGGTTATTGTTAATTAAGTCTTTAATTAACATTTAATATATAGCCATCATAATAGTCTTAGGTTGAATTTTTGATAAAGTATGATTGAATTTTTATACACATTAAGGTACAGAGTTAGAAGAGGCTTGTGACTTACAGGTAAGTTATTAACTTGAGCTTCAATTTCCTCATCTGCAAAATGGGTATAATGGTGTCTTGTGTACTGCCTACATCACAGGAGTTATGAGGACTGAATGTGATAAACTTTATAAACTTTAATGTACAATATAAATATCAGGTATTATTACTTTTATTATATTTATACCTATTTTATGACAGAATATAAGTTTACTATTTGAAGTAATAGGTGTACTGTTCAATTGTTGTTGTATCCTTGTTAGGACATACTGCTATTTACATCTGTGATGTATCTGTTGCCAAATCAGGAATGTAACCCCTATTCATATGTAAGTTCTTTTAAGAAAACTGGAGCCATAATCCAAGGACCTACCTACTGACATAGTTTCCACAAAAATCAAACACTGGGAAGACTGCCAAAAATTTGACCCTTTAAGTAAAACACATGTATCAACAAGCAGAAAATATTTTTATCTGGACAATTTGAAATGGTTTTTTTTGGATATAAATTTACACAATGATCAGTTAGCCTAAAGAGGTTTTAATAAGCTGGTAGTCTTTTATTTTTAATTGCAATAGGCATTCAATGAAAAAAAGGTTTAAAATATACTAGTTATGCAAGTTTAGTCATTTTACTGAAGCAAGGACAGTGTAGTTTTGCTTCAGATTCAATTTAAATTATGTGAAGATGCATTAAAACTCAAAGCTGGGAAATTCTATGTTTTAAAAAGTTATGTGAGAATGCTTAAACACTGGAAAAGTTAAAACCTGCCCTAGATCAAGAAACTATGAAAAACCATGGTACCTCAGGGTGAGAACTACAAAGAAAACTATACAAATGTAGGAGAAAAATACCAATAAATACCTTGTCTGTGGGCCAGAACTTTGTGTTTGTGCAACAAGGATTGGAGTTACCTCTCGACTATTTCCACTCTGTGAGAAGACAGACTTTGTTCCAGCTTGGCTGATTCTGCCAACAGACTGCATAACACAAAATTTTTATGTTTGCTATTGTGGCAATAATCGCACTGTGAATCACAAACTTAGTCATATATTTTTCCAGATACATGTACAAAGGTTTCATCCTATGACCACTGCCATAGCTTAGAGTATTAAATCATTATTTCTATTTCACCTAAGCTCATACATAGATAATATCTTCACCCTCTTCTCAACATATTTGCATCATCTCTAAAGTCAAACACAGAAGGAAACTCCCCTATGCAATCTATACTTAAGGGCAGGGCACAAATGTTCCTAAATTAGAGATACAAGAGAGCCAACAGACTTCCTGCCCTGAAAGGCCTTACAGTTGGGAAGAGGGGACTCTATATATATAAAAAGATAAGGAATAATACAAAGAAGTATCTGCTAAGGGTCAAATAAATATAATAGATAATCAGTACTGCAAAAATTTATGAAGGAGAGATCTCTATGCCAATACTTCCCAATTTCTGAGTAGCGTTGCTCCTGAACTTATCCATTGCTCTCCAGCATCTCCAATCTCTCTCCTTCCACTGACTCTCCTAGATTGGAAAAAACCTTCACTTGACCTTGCTGTTCCCTCTATATGTATTCTATTTCTAGATTTGCTTTCACTGCCAAATTTCTTAAACTAATGTATTATATTTGCTGCTACCATACCCTTTCCCTTCTCCCCACCTTTCCCAGGCCATTTCCCACTCCTTAACCCAATCTTCCATAATTTGATATTGACTGGCCCCCATTACCTTAAAGGCTTATTTTAAGATCACCTTCTGGTTAAATCCAATTTTCTTTTATATGTTTTTGATTCTGCTTGACCTCTTTAGGTCAATATTTGACACTGCTGACCCCACTCCTCTGCCTCTAGACCCTCCACCACAGCCTTTTGGAAAGACTTTTCCACTCCTGACTTTAATAATAAGGACATTATCTTTATTCTTCTATTTCTTCTCCCTAAGGGCACTACCTATTCTTCAGTCCTATGACTACTCTTTTTCTTAACAGGACTCATTTGTTTTCATGGCTTCCCCTCTGTTTGCTGATAATTCCAAATGGTTACCACAAGGCTTGACACCTTTCCCTTATTTCCAACATCCTATAAAGCACAGGATGTCCAATCACCACAAGCTTACCATATTCAACGGCAAGTTCATCATCATTCATGTTCAAACCCTGGAGTCAAAATTGACTTTCTTTCATCTATCAGAAGTGACCTATACTCACTACCAGGTTGGCTATTTTTAGCTATCTTCACCTGAGTGCCTCTACTCTGGCTTGCTCAGCAACAACTCACCAAGATAAGAAGGAAAATAACAGCAGCCAAGGTGCTTATGCTGTATGTGCCTGCTCACTTGTTTGCTTTTTCCCTTTCTTTAATGTCTGTGGTGTTCAGGCAGCTGACAATATTACCTGATCATATGTCTTTCTCTTCCCTTTTCAACTCTTATAGATTTCCTATTTGATGACTTTCTGTATTGATTTTGGATTTCCCACCTTGGTGATCCTTCAATTATCTGTATTCCCTTGTTTTCTATTTATCCTTTGACCTACTGTTTTCTTGACCTCTGCATTTCTTATATATTTAACTTCCTAAACCGCAATTTTAACCCAATTCTTTTGATCTGCTGCCACCCCCTGGTCTGCCAGGATACTTATCTTTTATGACAAATCTGTTAATTCCTTTTTTTGAAATTTCCCATGATGTGCTACCTCATTTCATATTTGGATTACTCTAAAAACCTCTACAAAAAATCTCTTCACTAGCTTCTAAAATACTGATCTCTTTTCCCTCTATACCATTGCTATTAACTCTCCATAAAATATTAATTTCATCACTTTTCTACTATGCTAAAACCCCCCAAAACCCACATACCTACACCCACTGGTTCCACTGTCTATTCTTCTACTTTGCTTTTAAGGCTATCTATGATCTAATGTTACCCTGCTTACTCAAACCTGTCCTACCACTACCTAACATTAAATATCTAGGGCATGGAAAAGGTTGTTTACTTAAAATATCTATTAATTTAAAAACACCAAAACTAAGTACAATTAGTTACTTTTAATTAGATATTAAAATTCATACAGGTCCACAAAATTAGACATTAATTATATTAACTAAAATGGTATTAACTTAAAAAAATTAATTTATAATAGTTTCACCTCAACCTGACCACATCATCACACTTATACATATATTCATCCCTTTTCCCACCTTCTATCTTTCCAAATCTTAGCAGTCCTTCAAGAACTGATCAAGTCAAGGCCTATTTCTCCACAAGGGCTAATGATATTTCCTAAATTATAATCTAACTTCCTTGGGAAGGGAGTGCACTTTATATTTCACTTACAGCACAACTTTATGAGTATATTACAAATTGGCATAGCCATTCAAATACAATAACAATACAATTATAGGCAATTCCTCAACATTGCTAAAGATTTGTCATCACTATCTAAATGACTCCCTAATACTAGAAGTCCTGTCATAGCCATGTGAGCTCCGTGGAGCTTTTTGAAAATCTGTGAGTTCATAAATGGAATGAAGAAAAAATGAACAACAGGAACAGTTTGGGAGAGCTAAGTCCAGGGGATAGCTTACCTGGACAGTGAAGGACACAGGAACCCCTCACACCACCATTTAAAATTAGGCTAACACTGATTAAAATTTTAATTTCACACTGACTGATTTGGAGATTCATTTGGGTTTAAAGATTAGAATTCATTTGAGCTAAAAATACAAATAGCTATAAAAAGAAAAAAAGACAGTCATTCACAATTTAATAAGAAATATCTGAGAAGCTTTTCTCTAATTGGAGACTGGGTGAAAGGAAAGGATTCTTGGATAAAGATAAGGCCCTACAATATGCTAAGTACTGTCCTAAATGCTGTAGATACAAAAACAAGAGAAGACAGGCCCTGCTCCAGAGGAGCTTACATTCTATTGAGGGAGACAACAAATAAGAGTGTGGTATACTGGGAAGGATATTTTGATTTGGAAAGTTAAAGAAATGGTGAGTTGAGACATAGTGGGGTAGACCGACAAAGTGGGTGACTAAAAGCAACATGAGAACACTGGGTACCTGGGAGAGATGGGTAAGAAAAAGGAAGTGAAAAGATACCAATACTAAAACCATTTAATATTTTTTTTTTTGCCTAGGACTATCCACTTGCTTAGGAAGGGAGAAGGAAAGACATTTAATTATCTTTCCCTTCTGGGCATGAACTTCTGGCCTTCAAGACTCCAAACTCAGATTGTTATCACTACAACTGAGCTTTGTTAATGGGCTTTCAAGGGACTAAACTCAGAGAAACTAATTAATAACCAAGTAAAACATAGTCTCCTAAGGGAAAATGTATAGTAAGTTTTAAACAACTAACTTAAATGAGGAACTTCTGGAACACAAGCCATTTATAAACTAGGGGTCTTAGAAACTGGTTTTAATCAACAAACAAATTAATTCTGATTTAATGCATTTATATAGTTCAAATTTTCCTTTAAAAGGGAAAACATTCATGTATAAGTATATATTCTTAGACTGATAATGCATAATTTTTTTATTTAGTCTAGAGAATGGCCCTTGACCTTGCATGAACGGCTCTGATGACCTTTTACTAGTAACTTCAGAAGTTTTAGTACTCATACTTTAGATTATAAATCTTATCATTTTAGAGTTGGAAAGGCTTTTAGAATTCAGACTCCTCATTTTACAGATGAGAAAAACTAAGGCCCAGAGAGTTTAAATCAACCAACAAGTATTTATCCTGTTTCTATTTTGAACTGGATATTCCACAGGCATCTCAAAGTCAACATGTTCAAGAGAACTTCTTATTTTTCCTCCCCAAACCCACCCTTCTTTCAAATTTCTATACGATTTTTTAGGGCAGCACCATTCTTTTAAGTTACTCAGGTTTGCAACCACATTGTTGCCTGAACTAATCACATTCACTCACCCCACATTTTTATCAAATTAATTGCCAAATCTTGCTGTTTCTATCTCTACAACATCTCTCACATATGTACCTTCTCTCCACTTATATAGCCATCACTCTAGTTCAGGCCCTCCTCACCCCTTGCCTAGACTATTATAAGTGTTCTAACTGGTCTCCTGACTCAGGTCTCTCCTCTTTCCAATCTATCCCTTCACATAGCTGCCAAAATGATTTCCCTAAAGTGTACCTACCTTTCTCTTCCCTGACTGCCTCACTCAATAAATTCCAGTAGTTCCATAATTCTAGGATCAAATATTAGTTATCTGACAATTAAAGCTCCCCACAACCTTTTCAGGTTACACATAACTCTTCCACATACTCCTATGGTCCAGGGAGTATGGTCCAACTCCATATTGGCCTCCCTCTTGTTCCTTACAAGGAATGCTTCATTTCTCATCTTTGTGCCTTTGCACTGGCTCTTCCCGATACGTGGATTGCTCTCCCTTATCTGTATCTTTTAATATCCCTGGTTTCCTTTAGGACTCAGCTCAAAAGTATTTTACATGAGGCCTTCCCAGGTCCCCCAAACTGCTATCTTGCCCACTAAGGTTACTTTGCTTTTACTTTTTATGTATCTTCTATGTACCTATTTATATGCACATTGCCACCACACCCCTTCCATTAGAATGCAAACTCCTTAGGACAGGGATGTTTTTGCTTCTTTGTGTCTCCAGCACTAAGCCAGGCAAAAAGCAAGTGCTTAATAAATGTATGTGGGTCAGTTGATTAGCTAAGGTCACATAGTTTTTCTAACTCCTATGCCAACTCTCTTTTCATTAAATCATATTAAGAGCTAAATTGTTTCCTTGATCTATTGGTCTGATTATTGGGTTTGATAAGGTGACAAATTTTTACATATCCTTGTTGAATATGAGTTATATAACTAAAAGTGTGTACAAAGGGTGTACTTAATGTGACTACTCACTAGTTATGTGAGTTTTGTAGGATTTCTTTCAGATTCTTTAATATGAGAAGTATTTAAAATTATTTCTTTCCTGAGGAAAGAATGGAACATACAAGCAATACATTCATTCTGGCTCTAAGACACTTGAAGTAGAAAAAGACCCTTCCACCTAAACCTGTCTATTAATTTAAAAAGACAAAGGCTAAATAAAACTAAACATGATTATATCTAAATTACAAGTACATAAAAATTAGAAATTAACTTTAATACCTAAAATGTTATTAAATTTACTAAAAATTTAAAATGTGGTATTTAACATTTGCAGTAAATTTTTTAGGTTACAGAGGAATTTTATTATTGCTATAAAACTGATGAAAATATGAACAGCAGGCCAAACTCTTAGAGGATATTTTAGCCTTGTATACAAAGTTATCTAAAAATATATTAATTTTGCTAAGAGTGATATTAAGAGTATCACTGTTCTCATAAATAAGTAAGAAAAAATCTGGATATATCAATTAATGAATAAAAATTAACGAACTGTGTGACTGTGGGGTTTTTGTTTTAGACACTAACAATTTATTTAGCTTTGTGTATACGTTAATTAAATTTATAAGAGGAAATCCTGATTTCAAGATCCCAGGTCATCAATATTGCACTCAAGGCAGGCTTCAGACCCTTTTTAATTGTACAATCCTTAAGAGAATGCCATCATCATGTCTTGACATATTCCCTTGCCACAATGGAAAAAACCAAAAAGTGAATTTTCATACTGCTTAAAATACTTATTTTGTAAACTGATTAGAATTTACAACTAATTCTTTTTAAACAACATCAAAACAGCATTTCAAAGGCAAGGTACCTTCTTTGAGGGGGCTCCTGTGGATGGCACATCAATTACAGAAGACGAGTTAGTGTAGTTTTGTAGATATGATCCATCTCCAGGACTTGGAGTTTCTAGTGGCAGTATCCCAAAACTGAGAAGAGGTTGAAATCAAGGTGTCAAAAAGTCATCAAGCCATACATAAAGTAGCAGTATACTTAAAATTAGAAGGTGAAAAAGGAAGAGAATGGTCAATCAGTCTGACTATTTGAGGGGCAGCTTGGCAGTAACTAATGACTGTGAACTGAATTCTACCCGAGACTAAAAATATAGCATGAAAATTAAATTGTATAGCAATTGCTCACAGAAGTAGATGTTTAAAGAGATTTAGAAAATTGCTTTCATAAAACACACTCCATTGATGGAAACAATTTTTCAGGTCATAAGAGTAACTGAACTTCAGTATATATCTGAAAAGAACCTGTTGAGACATCTAATTAGGAGCTCCTGTGGCAACTGAAGCCAAGTATGTAGAGGTCCCTTCCATATATAACCTTGTACCAACATACTCTTGGTTCCTCTGGGGAGAAGGCAACAGTGACTTGCATTTCAATGGTGTATCACAAATTACTATTATAAAAACACACAAACAGTCCCAGTCCCATGGGTTTCAACAGATCTTCAAACTCCTTTCTACTTTCTCCAGCATATTTTGGCAAATTATAATTTGAGAATTACAATTTTATTTCCCCTACTTAGCCATTTAAAAGGTGCAACATTTCAAAAGGTTCATCACTATACACTAAATATATATATATATTTATAGGCATATACTAGTCAAACAATAAACCTGAATGCAATGTCTAAGGCATACTAGTAAGAGTATTTTATCTAACATTTAATAATCCAATTAGAAAAACTGCACTTACTGTACTTAAATTACTTCATTTTCTGAAAATAGAACAAGTACTGGTAGTTGATTCAACATTTGCTTCAATTTTTAGTAGCTCTCAAGTTAACTGCTGTAGTACAGCACAAAGTAAGCACTGTTACCTTACCTTGGAGTTAAAGGGCTAAGAGCAGCTGGTCCTCCTAATAAACTCCGTCCAGTTTTTGGTTTATTTTGAGCCTGTTTAGACAGTATAGTAGTTCCTGTTCCAAGGGGGACAGTGTCTGGTGAAATTACAGCTGAATCAATATAAGACACTGAGGAATCTGTGTTCAAGGAGTACTTTGAATTGGAGGATTCTAAATTCAGTCTGTTTAATTCCTGAAACAGAAAATTTCTACAATAATAACAACAGACACATGTGGTGCTTTATGTGTTTTGCAAACAAGTTTGCAATGCATTTTATATATATGTATATTATTTCATTTGACAATAAACCTCTGAAATTCTAGAAATATCATTTTTATTTTACAGATGAGGAAACCGAGGCCAAGAACCATGACTTGCCCAAGATCACCCTGATAGCAAGTACTGGAGGGGGGACTTGAAGCCAGGCCTTTCTGATTCTTGGTCGTAGCACTCTGCACACAATAACATCCCATCATGTCAACTAAAACATATTAGTTTGTAGCAATGATTCTAATTTGTCTAACATTAAAATTTGACAATAGCTATGTTCAAAAGACTTACAATTGTATCTTGGGGTGTTTCCATCAGAACCGTCTCAGGCTGTCTGTGATATAAATTGTGATTAGATACTAGGGTTGTGCAAGTGTTGGGCAAACAGCTGCTAAAGTTCTGTAACGATGTTAATTTAAATGTTTGGTCAGGATCTGGCTTTTCACCTGTGAAGACAAAAAGACCGCCCCCACAGTAAGGTTATAAAGGTTAAAATCTTTTCAAACTTTAACACAAATAATTTGAATTAATACCTAAGAAGTACACAAGCTTAAGATTCACTGACCATTGCAAATGATTTTGTAATTTTCCATCTTAATCCAACCCCTCCCCATCTTTCAATTGCTCAGACTTGTCTCTAAAATAAAGCTGAAACCAGACTACAATGAGACATTTTTGCCTTTGTTGTTTTTCAGAGAATAGGCTATACACAAGAAGGATAATGGTCACTTAGTTCACAGAAAGCAATTTAATCATTCCTAAAATCCCATAGAGAGAGGTTATGATGTTATAATAAAAATATATCCACATCACATGTCAGACACATGTCTGGAAGCAGCCCACACTCTCAAATGTGGCCCAAACTGGATTAAAATGTAATTGGGAAATATTTAACAAAAATAAAGAAAACAACAAAATACAGATATTATTCATGTGATTTTCTAAGCCAGTATAGTATGAGGCCCATAAATCACGTTGTGTATAGTCTACTGGCCCCTGTTTTCTATTTGAATTTGACATCACTGATCTAGAGGATGTATTTGCCACTTGTTTTCCAGCCATCCTAAAATATTTAGGTACCTCTCCTCCCCACCTAAAGCACAAATTTGTGCTTTGTCCGCATAATGGTTTCAGTCTTTGACATTCTGTGAATATCTTTTATTAGAGGCTAATAAGCTGCATACCCCTACCAGTGCTGTATTCCCAATACCCAAAGCTAGAAATAATATAGTTAACATTAAAAAGTTCTAAATAGTAAAGATTAACAATTTAATATTTCTAACAAATCACCATTAAAAAGGCATAGATGCCCAGAAATAAAAGCAAGGGTAAATTCCTATATCAAGTCTCAACAAACATTTAACCCCAACTGATGATCATGCTTTGAATCTTGTCTCAGCAGGATTTTGGAAAGAAAAACTTTTTCTGTAGATAAATATTTTTCCTCTTAAGAAAAAGAAAAAGCACAGGGGAAAAACAAAAAACCCACCTCTACAAACCTACCTATTTCACATAATGATTCAAAAGGGGACCAGAGGAAAGGATTTAAACTAAGGCTCTTTTGGTAACATTCTGATCCTTTGGCAAGCCGATCTGTCTTGCTGTAGAGAAAAACAAATAGTTTAAACAAGAAAGAGAACCTACAACATTTAGAATAAAGATAATTACGGAATAGAAAAAGATACACCTTATGTAAGCACAAAGGGTCCTCTTCCTCAATGCTTCCCTGAAGTGTCAATTCCCCCTACTTATCACCCTTCAACTATGACTCCAATAGGTCAGTTCAAACCAGCTGTCAGGTGGAAGCACACATACACCTAAATCAGGAGAAACTTGAATAAAATTAAATGAGCTATCCACCACCTCCCTTATACACAAAATACCAGCTTTTCTTTCCTATCAGACACCTAACAAATTCAAGTCCTGAAGGGAAATGATTCATGAAGTACCCAAACCTCATTTTTAACTTCTGGGAAAGACAAGTAGCTATCCTTAAAGTGCCATAATTATAGCATACCTAAAAGGAATATATGTATCACCTGACTTTATGGCGACTATATCTCTTTTATCACAATTGAAGATAACTCTCATGAAAATTTTCTGCTTAAGGAAAGAGAGCAAGAAATTCTGCTGTCCTTACAAAGTAGTTGTTAAAAGGCCTATATTACAGAAACCTTGTGGCCTCAAGACCACATGTGGTCTTCTAGATCCTCAAGTGTGGCCCAGTTGACTGACTCCAAACTTTACAGAATAAATCCCCTTAATAAAAGGATTTGTTCTGTAAAACTTGGGACTCAGTCAAAAGGCCATACCCGAGGACCTAGAAGGCCACATGTGGCCTCAAAGTCACAGGTTCCCCACTCCTGATCTAGGACATATTGATTTGTAAGATAACTTATATTTTACAAACCTTATGGGCTATATAAACATTGGTATTTATTATTGTCAAGATAGGGACTTAAAATGATCTAGGTGTCAGTTATTAAAAAGTTTACGTCTACAGAAAAACGCTAAGATTAGTCACATTTTAGAAGGAGAAAAGAGATATCAAAGAAAACTAAAATGGGAGTAAATCTTGCAAAACTCCAAGGTTTTGTGAAACATCAGATGGCATCCAATCAAAAAGTTTCAAAGGAAAAATTATAATGCTGTTAGCTGAAATGTATAACATCATAAATGGCCACTGTGCCAGAGAATGATGCCAAGCACAAAGTAAATGCTTTGTGTAGAGGTAATTATTGTTAGGCACTTTATAAATATTTATTTAATTGGATTAATAATTGAATTAATTTTCAATAAAACATCTCTTTCCAAGAAGAATTCTAAAGCCCCCAAATCCTCTTTTTCAAAACTGGTAGATAATGGAATCTATAATAAGATGTAAGATAAATGAATAAAAAGTGTATAACAATTGTGGGAAAGGTAAGTTTCTCGGGGGGGGGGGGAAATTCATGTTTTGTAACTCATCCTAATATCAGTTCACAGACAAAAAGGGAACTAATGGACATAATCCACCTAGATTTTTTTTAAAGCTTCTCAAAGCAATATTTCAAAGGTTATTTAAATCCTAACAATAAAGAATTATCACAGAATCATAGGATCACATGAAATAGAGACCAACACAGATACAGAGATACGGATATAGAAGCCATTTAGTCCAATCTCCTAATTTACAGATGGGAGAAGTAAGTCAAGAGAGGAGAAGTATCCAAGGATATGGAGTTAAGAATGATATTTTCATTCATTCACTCATTCATAATGAATGGGTTGAAGGTGGACTAAGTATAAAACAAGAACCTGGTAAGAATGGAAATAACTCAAAACTATAATAAGCTGAGGGGCAGTTAGGTGGCACAGTGAATAGAGTGAAGGGCTGGAAACAGAAAGACTCCTCTTCCTGAGTTCAAATCTGGCTTCAGACACTTACTAGCTGCGTGACCAGGGCAAGGCACTTAATCATGTTTTTCTTAGTTTCCACATCTGTAAAATGAGATAGAGAAGGAAATGGCAAACCACTCCAGTATCTTTGCCAAGAAAACCCCAAATGTGGCCACAAAAAGTCAGACATGACTGAAACAACTGAACAATAAGCTGACGACATATGAATTATGACTGTCAGAGGTATACAATAATTGTCCTGTTTAAGTGTGATGATTTGAATATAAAGGTGGGATTTAAAATAGTCATTTTATAATGAGCCAAAAAGTGATTTACAGGCAATGTAATTAATTACAACCGGCATTTAAGGTTTAAAAAGAGCTTTACATACAGGATATAATCGGATGCTTACAAGAATCTTATAGGCAGGTAGGTGGTGCAGTGGAGAGAGTGCTGGGCCTGGAATCATGAAGACAGGATTTCGAACCTAGCCTCAGACACAGGCTAGATGCGTGGCCCTGGGCAAGTAACCCAACACCTGTCTGTTTCAATTTCCTCTACTGAAACATGGGAATAATAACAGCATCTTCCTCCCAGGGTTGTTGTGAAGAGCAAACGAGACAATATTTGTAAAGTGCTTAGCACGTAGTAGGTGCTTACTAAGTGCTTATTTCCTTCATTACTTTGTTCCTTCCTCCTTCCCTTTCCTATGAGGTAAGTGATTCACGCCTCTGATTCCTAATTCAATATTCTTTACACTAGGAATATGATCAAATAGTTGCTAATTGGAAGCAATTTTCAAATTTAAAACTGGGTGAATTTAACTCAGATGATCACTACATATATTATTTATTGTGCAGAAGAATCTCTTAGAAGAAATAAAGTAGCCTTCATAGTCAACACAAGGGTGAGAAAAGCAGTACCGGGGTATAATCTAAACAATGACAATGATATCTGTTCAAATCCAAAGCAAACCCTTCGATATCAAAGTAATACAAGTCTATGCTCCAATCACTGATGCTGATGAGGCTGAAGTTGATTATTTCTACAAAGACCTACAACATCTTCTAGAAATGACACCAAAAGATGTCACATTCATCATAGGGGACTGGAATGCTAAAGTAGAAAATAAAAAAATAATTGGAACAACAGGGAATTTTGGTCTTGGAGTACAAAATGAAGCAGAGCAAAGACTAAAAGAATTTTGCCAAGATAACTTATTCATAACACTCTTTTCCAACAACCCAAAAGACAACTATACACATAGACATCAATCACAAGATGGTCAATAAAGAAATCAAACTGATTATGTACTTTGCAGTCAAAGGTAGAGAAGCTCTATATAGTTAGGTAAAACAAGACCTGGAACTCACTGGATCAGATCACGAATTTCTTTGTGCAAAATTCAAACTTAAATTGAAGAGAGTAGGGGAAACTATCAGACCATATAGGTATGACCTAAATAATATCCCTTATCAATATGAATTGGAAGTGATGAACAGATTTAAAGGATTAGATCTGGTAGACAGTGTGCCTAAAGAACTATAGACAGAGGATTGTAGCATGGTACAGGAGGCAGCAACAAAAAACATCCCAAAGAAAAAGGAAAAAAAGCAAAATGGCTTCTGATAAGGCTTTACAAATAGCTGAGGAAAGAAGGAAAGCAAAAGAGAAAGGAGAAAGGGAAAGATATATCCAACTGAATGTAGAATTCATGAGAGTAGCAAGGAGAGATAAGAAGGCTTACATAAATGAGCAAAGCAAAGAAAAAGAAGAAAACAAGAGCATGGGAAAGACAAGAGATCTCTTCAAGAAATCAGATTCAAGTAAAAGTTTTAAGCAAAAATGTGCATAATAAAAGACAAAAAGTGGGAGGGATTTAACACAAGAGATTAAGAAGGGGTGGCAAGAATACACAAAAGAACTATATAAGAAAACTCTTAATAAAACCCCATAACCAAGATGGTATAGTTATTGATCTATAACAGACATCCTGATGAATTGAGTCAAATGAACCTTAGGGAGCATTGCTAACGATAAGGCTAGTGAAGGTGATAGAATTCCAACTGAGCTATTAAAAACCCTATTAAAAATAGTGGCCACTAGAATGAAAAAGATCAGTTTATGGCCCAATTCTAAAGAAATGTCTAGAAATGTTCAAATCACTGAAAAATTGCACTCATTTCACATACCAGCAAGGTTATACTTAAGATTCTGCAAGCTAGGTTTCAATATGTGAACCAAGTATTACCAGAAGAACAGGCTGGTTTTTGAAGCGGCAGAGGTAAAACTAGAGACCAAATTGCTAGATTATGGAGAAAGTAAGGAAGTTCCAGAAAAAAAACATCTATTTCTGCTTCATAAAGTCTTTCACTGTGTGACTCACAACAAAACGTGGCAAGTCCTCAAAGGGATGGGAGTACTAGATCATCTTACTTGTCTCCTAAAGGAACCTGGATACAGACCAAGTCACAAGTTAGAACTGAACATGGAACAACTGATTGATTTAAGATTGAAAAAAGGAGTACAACAGGGCTCTATATTGTCACCTTATTTATTTAACTTATATGAAGAGTCTATCATGTGCAATGCCAGACTGGATGAATCAAAAGCTGGAACTAAGATTGATGGGAGACATATTAACAATTTCAGATATGCAGAACAATACCACTCTGAAGGCAGAGAGTTAAGAGGAATTAAGAAGCCTCTTAATGAGGGTAAAGAGAAGAGTATAAAAACTGGCTTGAAGCTTAACATCAAAAACACTAAGATCATTGCAATGGCAAGCCAAACAATTAACAAATATCTATTAAGCACCTACTATGTATAACTGTGCTAAGTACTGGGGATAAGAAGTCAAAATTGCAACAACCTCTGCCCTCAAGGAACTTACATACTAATGAAAGTCGAAGTGTTAGTCAAGACAAAAGAATAAGAAAGTAGATGAGGGGCCTTTGTAGATATGCATTAGAAGGAGTTGCTGGGCAGATTCCATAGGGGAAAAAAAGGGAACCAAGTAAGTCCGGTTTCCCAGATTTGGAGAAGGGAGATTAAATGTGAAACTAAGCAGTTATAAACAGAACTCAACTAGGACATTCCTTAAGTATCAAGAGTTAGATGGCAGGGGGTAAAAGCACAAATTTGGCATCTGCTCCAGCTTGAACCACTTCCACTACCTGTAAAAAAATGACTCTAAACAAATTTTAAAGCTACAGAACCCACAAAGAGACAGAGAGAAACAAATCTCCAACTGAAGGCAGCCTGGCAGGCCGACAGGAAAGGTCTATCTCACAGTGCTGGGAGCCAAGGACAGGCCCCAGGGTGGCCCAGACCAGTGACAGCCAGAGCAGACTTCAGGAGAGGGAATCACCAGCATATGTGGCAGTTTCCAGACTTCTCAACCATAACGCCAAAGACAAAGTAAAAGGTCAATGGGGAACTCTGTTGTAAACAGGAGGATGGAAGAGCTCGCTCGGGGCCAGAATTGGGGAGGCCTGGCAGCCGCAGCATGGCTACTTCCAGAGCTTCTGGCCTGCAGATCATAGGGAGACCAAGCAACCATTCAGAGGGTAATCACTCTTGTTTTGACCTACTTGGATCTGTGCCACTGTCTTGGATGGTGGTCCTAGGGTGTGTGGCCAGTGTGCAAGAGCTTGTGGGGGCTTTAGAGAGGGCGCCCAAATAATAGCTCCAGCAGCTGCGAAAACTCAAGTGATCTGGGACAAATCTCTCTCCATTGTGTAAGTAGAGTTCTACTGTGGCAAAGAGCTCAAAAGTCAAATAATTGTCTGGCAAAATGAACAAGGAGAGGAAGCACAAACAGACCACAGAATCCTTTTTTGGGGACAAAAAGGATCAAGGCATGGAACGGGAGGAAGACAGCTAAGTGAGAACTGCATCAAAAGCCTCCAAGAAAAATATGAATTGGTTAAAGGCCATGGAAGAGCTCAAGAAAGATTCTGAAAGCCAAGCAAGAGAAGTGGATGAAAAAGTGGGAAGAAAAATGAGAACGATGCAAGAAAATCATGAAAAGGAAGTCAACAGCCTGCTAAAGGAGATCCAAAAAAATACTGAAGAAAATAACACCTTAAAAAGTAGACTAACTCAAATGGCAAAAGAGGCCCAAAAAGCCAATGAGGAGAAGAATGCCTTAAAAAGACGAATTTGCCAAATGGAAAAGGAATTTCAAAGACTCACTGAAGAGAATAATTCCTTCAGAATTAGATTGGAGCAAATAGAAGCTAATAACTTTATGAAAAATCAAGATACTATAAAATAGAACCAAACAAATAAAAAAAATAGAAGGCAATGTGAAATATCTCATTGGGAAAACCACTGACTTGGAAAATAGATTCAGGAGAGACCATTTAAAAATTATTGGGCTCGGCGGGGGGGGGGGGGGGTGGGGGGGGGGGGGGGGGGGGGGGGAGGGGGGGGGCGGCAGGCAGGCGGAGTCAAGATGCGGAGTAGAAAAAGGACCTCCACGTTACTCTGGCTCTCATCACCTCCAATTAATGTAAAAGGGGACTCTGAACAAACTTTGGAGCTACAGAACCCACAAAATTCCACAGAGAAGCTAACCTCCCCATGAGAACAGCCCAGCAGGCTGGCAGGAAATGGCTAGCACAGCGCTCTGGGAGCTGAGCCCAGCTCCATGCCAAGATTTTAGCCCCAGGGCAGGCCTGACAAGCCACCAGCTGGAAGGACTCCAGATCACCAGCAGCTGTGGCAATATAGAATTATCAATACATAGAGGCTAAGGACAAAGTGAGTGAGAGGTCAGTGAAGTGTAGACTTTGGAACCCAGTAGTTGGGACTGAGTTGGCTTTTGCCCCCACGGTGAGAAGCCACTGAGGGCTGAGGCACAGCTGCTGCGATGTGGCAGCTTCAGCTCCTGGCCTGCAGACTGTAGGAGAACCAAGCGACCAGTCTGAGAGGTAATCGCTCTTGCTTTAACCTGCTTGGATCTGGATTGCAGTCTAGGGTGGAGGTCCTGGGGTGTGTGACCAGCTTGTAAGAGCGTGTGGAAGCTTCAGAGAGGGCACCCAACTAATACCTCTGGCAGCGGAGAAAACCCCAGCATTTGGTACGAAGCTCCCCTGTCTGGTAGCAGAGTCCTACTGTGGCAAAAAGCACAAAAGTCAAGTAATTGAGTGGCAACACGACCAGGCAAAGGAAGCAAAGCAAACAGAAGAATCCAACATTAGACTCCTATTTTGGGGACAAAAAAAGATCAACGCATGGAACAGGAGGAAGACAGTGAAGTCAGAACTCCTACACCAAAAGCTTCAAAGGAAAATACAAGCTGGTTACAGGCCATAGAGGACCTTAAGAAGCAGATAAGAGAAGTGGAGGAAAAATTGGGAAGAGAAATGAGAACGATGCAAGAAAATTATGAAATGAGAGTCAACACAATGCTAATGTTACAGTACATACAATTATATTATGATTCAGCTCAGCTAGATTTCCTTGTTCCAAGGGAGGGTTCTGTTGATGGGTGGGCAGTTGCAAGAAAGTAACAGATTTGTAAAAAAAAAAAAAGTGTAAGCTCGTGAACAAAACATTCAATTTAAAAGATCAATGGCAAGCACAAAAAAAATAAAGAAATATGGGAAAACATTCAAAATGCTATAGATTGAAGGCAAAACCAAAAGTACAATCTGTACACTGAGTAAAACTGTGAATAATTAAAATAACAACAAAACCTACATATAAATAGGCAGGAAAGTTTAGAAGAAGACAAGGAAACAAATGGAAATAACAATGCAACATTAAGCCAGAAAACCCAGCATTAAAAGCTCCCTCTCTTCTGCTTGCTGCTTGTGTGACCTTCCATAAGTCATATCAGCCCTTTGGTCCCTGGCATTCTCATCCACAGAATGAAGGGAGTCTGAGAAGATGCCATTTTAAAGTCTCTTCCAGATCTAACTCCTGTTTTGTTATTCTCTTGTGAAAGTCAGTATACACTTAAAAAAAATAAACAACCCTGCAAATAATGGAAAAAAAAAAGAAATGAGAGTCAACAGCCTGACTGAGGAAAATAACACCTTAAAAAAAAAGACTAACTCATATGGCAAAAGAGGCTCAAAAAGGCAATGAGGAGAAGAATGCCTTAAAAAGCTGAATTTGCCAGATGGAAAAAGAATCTCAAAAACTCACTGAGGAGAATCATTCCTTCAGAATTAGACTGGAGCAAATGGAAGCTAATGACTTTATGAGAAATCAAGATGCTTTTAAACAGATCCAAACAAATGAAAGAATAGAAGGCAAAGTGAAGTACCATTGAAAAACCACTGACTTGGAAAATAGATCCAGAAGAGAGAATTTTAAAATTATTGCACTACCTGAAAGCCATGATCAAAGAAAGAACCTAGAAATTATCCTCCAAGAAATTCTCAAGAAAAATTGCCCTGATGTTTTAGAACCAGAGGGCAAAATAGAGGTTGAAAGAATCCACTGATCACCTCCTGTAAAAGATCCCAAAAAGAAAACTCCTAGGAATATTATAGCCAGGTTTCAAAATTCCCAGATCAAGGAGAGAATATTACAAGAAGCTAGGAAGAAACAATTTGAATATTGTGGAAACACAATCAGGATAACTCAGGATCTGGCAGCATCTACACTGAGGGATCAAAGGGCTTGGAATATGGTGTTCTGGAGGGCAAAGGAGCTGGGATTAAAACCAAGAATCACCTACTCAACAAAACTCAGTATCATCTTTCAGGGGAAAATATGGTCATTCAGTGGATTAGAGGACTTTCAAGCATACTTAATGAAAAAACCAGAGTTGAATAGAAAATTTGACATTCAGACACAAGAATCAAGAGAAGCATGAGAAGGTAAACAGGGAAAAGAAATCAAAAAGAACTTATCAAAGTTGAACTATTAACATTCCTACATGGAAAAATGATAATTGTAATTGAGGAAACTTTTCTCAGTATGAAAAAAGTTGAAGGGAATAGAAATATATATATATATGTCTATATCAGAGGGTATACGGGCATATGAATACATGTGTGAATGTGTGTATATATGCTTACAGGTATACATAGATAGAGGGCACAGGACCAATTTAATAGGAAGGGATGATACTTAGAAGGTGAAATTAAGAGGTGAGAGAGGAATATAATGAGAGGAGATGGGGAGAGACAGAATGGAGTAAACTATCTCATATAGAAGAGGCAAGGGAAAATGGTTACAATGGAAAGGAAGAATAGGAAGGCAAAAGGGAATAGGTCAACCTTATTCTCATTGAATTTGGCTTGGGGAGGGAATGAAATATACATTAAATAGGGTATCTCACCCTACAGAAGAGTAGGGGGGAAGGGAATAAGAGGGGGGATGATGGAAGGGAGGGCATACTGGGGGAGAGGGAAACTAGAAACACCCACTTTTGAAAAGGACACATCAAAGTAGAGAATAGAACAAGTGGGAGGCGGGATAGGAGGGAGGGAAATATAGTGAGTCTTTTATTTATAGTCAGTCACTCAATATATTTACTATGTTAATGTTTTGCATTAGCTACACATGTACAACCTATACTGAACTGCTTATCTTCCCAGTAAGGGTGGGTGACAAGAGAGGAAGGGAATCAATCTGGAATTCACAGTTTTAAAATAAAATGTTTAAACATATATATATATATATATATATATATATATATATATATATATATATA
>NW_027187380.1:7370063-7397163 GCF_028583685.1 Petaurus breviceps papuanus
ATATATATATATATATATAATATTATTAATACTGTTTTACATGTAATTGGGAAATAAGATATACAGGCACTGGGGCATAGAGATCCACCTGCCCTACTGGAAAAGTCAAAGGGGGTATGGGAGAAGATATGGGAGAGAGCAGATTGGAGGAAGGGATATCCTGTGGGACTGCTATTTTGGGGTGGTGGGTAGGGGAAAAACAGGGAGAAAATTTGTAACTCAAAATCTGGCGGAAATGAATGATGTAAATCAGAAGTTAATAAAGCATTTGAAAAATGAAAAAAGAAAAAGAAAAACCTGGAAAGAGTTGTACAAACTGATGGAAAGTGAAGTGAATAGAACCATGAAAAACCAAAAAAACCATTGTACATAGTATCGGTAACATTATGCCATGATCAACTTTGAATGACTCAGCTCTTCTCAGCAACTATCCAAGACTCTTGAAGGAAAGTGCTATCCATGTTGAAATAAAGTAATGATGGACTCTGAATGCAGATCGAAGCATATTTTTTCAACTTTATTCTTTCTTGTGCTTTTTTCCCTACTTGATCTCTTTCTTCTTTCAAAACTGTGACTAATACGGAAACTTTTTTTTACATAATAGCACATGTATAAACTATATCACACAACCTACTATTTTCAGAAGAGGGGAGGGAAGGGAGAAAAATTTGGAACTCAAAATCTTGTAAAATGAATTCTAAAAATATGCTTGACATGTAACTGGGGTAAATATTATTAAACTTTTTTAAAAGTAAAAAAAAAAACCCAACAAAAAATCATAAAAAAAAAAAATAAAAATTAATGGACTACCTGAAAGCCATGATAAAAAAAAAAGAGCCTAGACACCATCTTGCAAGAAATTATGAAGCAAAACTGCCCTGATATTCTAGAACCAGAGGGCAAAATAAATTGAAAGAATTCACTGATTGCCTCTTGAAAAAGATCCCCCCAAAAAAACTCCTAGGAATATTATAGCCAAATTCCAGAGTTCCCAGATCAAGGAGAAAATACTGCAAGCAGTTAGGAAGAAACAATTTGAGTATTGTGGAAACACAATCAGGATAACAAGATCTAGCAGCTTCTACATTAAGGGATCAAAGGGCTTGGAATATGATATTCCAGAGGTTAAAAGGAGCTAGGATTAAAACCAAGAATCACCTATCCAGCAAAACTGGATATAATGCTTCAGGGGAAAATATGGTCATTCAATGAAATAGAGGACTTTCAAGCATTCCTGATGAAAAAACCTGAGCTGAACAGAAAATTTGACTTTCAAATACAAGAAGCAAGAGAAACATGAAAAGGTAAACAGGAAAAACTTATCAACGTCAAACTATTTACATTTCTACATGGAAAAACAATCATTGTAATTCATGAGACTTTTCTCCATATGAGGATAGCTGAAGGGAATATATATGTATACATACACATACATGTATGTATAGAGAGTGTATGTATGTATAAATATATATATGAGTGTGTGCATATGTGTGTACATGTATACACAGACAGAGGGCACAGGATGAGTTGAATATGAAGGGATGATATCTAAAAAATAAAATTAAGAGGTGAGAGAAGAATATATTGGGGGAAGGAGAAAGGGATAGATAGATTAGGATAAGTTATCTCATATAAAAGAGGCAAGAAAACACTGTTATAATAGAGGGAAAGATCAGGAAGGTGAAAGGGAATGGGTCAACCTTACTCTCACTGAATTTGGTTTAAGGAGGGAACAACATACACATTCAATTGGGTATCTTATCCTACAGGAAAGCAGAGGAGAAGGGGATAAGAGGAGGGAGGATAGAAGGGAGGGCAGATTGGGGGAGAGGGCAGTTAGAAGCAAACACTTTTGAAAAAGGATAGGATCAAAATAGAATGGGGGGAAGGATAGGATGGAGGGAAATATAGTTAGTTTTTCACAATATAACTACTATGGAAACGTTTTGCATAACTACACATGTACATCCTACGTTGAATTGTTTTGTCTTCTCAGTAGAGGTATGTGAGAAGGGAAGAAGGGAAAGACTCTGGAACTCAAAGTTTCAAAAACAAATGTAAAAAAAAAATTTTTTTTTAACATGCAACTGGGTAATAAGACATACAGGCACTGGGGAATAGAAATCCATTTTGCCTTACTAGAAAGTTGGGGGGGGGGAATGGAGGAGGATACAAGAGAGAATAGATTGGGGAAAGGGATATTCAGTAGGCTCGCTATTTTGGGGTAGAGGATAAGGGAAAGATGGGGTGAAAAATTTGTAACTCAAAATATTGTGGAAATGAATGTTGAAAACTAAAAATAAAAACAAAAGAGTTAGATAGCAGGGGAAATAAATATATTGGTACCATGAAATAACCAGAGTTATTAAGCCAAGTCAAGCTGTAGGGCAGTAATTTACTTAGCTCAATCAATCAACCATCATTTATTAAGAGCCTGCTATGCACTGGACAAAGAGCTGGGGATATTTAAATAATTTGTACTCAAGGACTGCTTCATAATATAGAAAGATATTTCTGTACTTTAAATGGATATTTAAATGGGTGGCATTATTAATGCATCCAACAAATTACAACAACTCAATTTATAATGTGCTTTAAGATTCACAAAGTACTTTCTTCCCATAAACCACGTAGGTGGGTAGTACAATAGTAAGAAACTGAGGTTCAGTGAGGAAGTGACTTGCCTGAGGTCACACAGCAGGATTTAAACTCAACTCCCTCATGATTCCCAAATTCCGTACTTTCTACCACTGTACACTGGCAAAAGGGGGAGAAAGGGATGAAATGAACTAGATTACAGGTAGTACAAACCATTACTGCTACTTTGATCACCATTTTCCCTCAAACCTCTGTGGTGGCAGACCAGAACCCCATGTCCAATAGCCTAGGAATAGCACCACCTTGCTTCCAGCCTGTCCATAAAGCTGTTGTGTAGGGAAGCAAACTTTGCCTCTTCAGTAGCCACAGCTACTGGATACGTAGGAAAAAAAGTTCTTACCACCAAATTCCTTGCTATTGTTAAATGGTTTAAAGTAAGGGATATAGTTTCATAAACAGAACTGATACTAAAGATTAAACATCCTCCTAAGGACCACTGGTTCTTTCTATCTGCCCTATAACTCAACCCTCCTACACGTACTATCTTTTTCTATTAGGATGTGAGTGCTTTGACTGCAATGACTGGTCTTGCTTTTTCTATTCATATACCCAGCCCTCAGCACAGTGCTTTGAACATAGTAAATATTTACTAAGTGTTTTTTCATTCATCCTCTAGATCTCATTTTAAAAGCATAGTCTTTCTAAGTTCTAAGCCTCTGATGATGGTAGAAATTACTTGAAGGTGACGGTTCAGAAAGGAATCTAAGATTCTTTACGATTATTTCCTAACATTAATGTGCTCTGGCAATTCTCCACACCATATCCTCCTCTCCACCTCCTCCCTCTTGCCCCTTCACCCTACAACTCTCCCCAAAAAAGAATCAATCAAATTCTGAGCATTATCAGAAATTATACTAGAAGCAAAATACATATTGCCCCCATGTACAAAACGGTGGTAGGTATACACCTAGAATACTGTGTGTAGTTTGTAAACAGATATGTGACATCTAAGATAAACATTACTGGGTAGGACTGTCCTACTTTGGGAATTCAATTCTACTTCTACCCATCACTTCTATTAAAATAAGTAATAAGATATTCCAGAGAGAAGAAGGAAGCTACTTTGTTCTCCCTCTACATGTGTCAGTGTTGTTTAACTGTACAAACCCATCTATCATGTTCCCAGACCATTGCCACCTCAAATTCTCAAAGCACTACAGAACTGTCTATTTTTCCTTTAGATATAATAACAAAAGGTAGGTGAGATAACAAGGTCTCATAGACCTCTGCCAATTCAAGTGTGTTGTACTTTTCCTCTGTTATTGTTATCTCCTCAACACCAACTACTACCAGTTATTCTCCAATTCTTCATTAGGTCTTTTTTTCCCCTTTCTTTTGAACCAGAAGAAAATCTCAAATTTCCTCAAAGAAATGACACAATTATTCGGAGCTTAACATGCCCTAATCCTCCACTCACGATCATAACTGACGAAATGCCATACTTTTCATTCTTGAAAAAGCAAATCTCTAGAGTTTAAAATGTATGACTTCCAGGTCTCTGTCATATCTGCCCACAATAACTGCCATTGTATTTGTCAGTTACTTGAAGAAACCTACAAATCCACCAGCCAACTAGTCAACAAAGAGGTAGTAAGGTCTTATTATGTGCCCAGCACTGTCCTAAAAACTGGGAATGAAAAGAAAGGCAAAAATACTTTCTGTACTCAAGGAACTCAGATTCTAAATGGTGAAAAGAAACATGACAATAATAAGGTACGTAAAAATATGCAGAGTACATAGAAGGTAATCTGAAAGGTGAAGGCACTAGAATGTAGGGGGACTTGAAGAAAGTGGGAAGACTTTGAGCTGAATCTTGAAGGAAGCTGAGGTGCAAGTGAAGAGGGAGAGCATATCAGACACGAAGGATAGTCAATGTAAAGACCCACAGATGGAAGATAAAATGTCACGTCTGAGTAACCAGGAGATTGTCAAGTGTGTGGAAGGTAATAAAAATCAAGAAGACTGGCAAGGTAGGAGGGAGACAGGTTGTGAGAAGCTTTAAATGACAACAATGGACATTGTATTTGATCCTGGAGGTAATAGGAGCCACCAGAGAGGGGGAGGAGGGAGGAAGAGAACAAGGAAAGAGAGACAGAGAGACAGAGGATATGAATGTGTGTCTGCATGTCTGTGTCTATGTGTGTTGATCTACTCTAGGAAAATCGCTTTGGCAGCTTAATAAAAGTTGATTACAATAAATAAATACACAAGGCAAGGGGACCAAATTAGGCTACTATGATATTCAGCTAGGTAGCTCAGTGGATAGCAAGCTGGGCCTGGACTCAGGAAGACCTAAATTCAAATCCAGTCTCAGATACTTACTAGCTATGTAACCCTGGGCAAGTTAAACTATTTGCCTCAGTTTCCTCAACTGTAAAATGGGGATAATAGCACCTATTTCCCAAGATTGTTGGGACTGAAGATCAATGAGATATCAATTGTAAAGTGTTTACCCTGGTGCATGTCACATATTAAGTGCTATCTAAATATCAGCTATCATTACTATTATACTCTAAAAGTGATGTGGGTCTGAACTAGGATAGAATCAACAAGACTTGTCAACAGATGGATATATGAGGGAAGAGTTGAAGAAGACATCAAAATTGTGAGACTAGGAGAAGGAGAGGACGATAATGTTCTTGACAGTAACAGGGAAGTTACTGATGGAAAACAAGTGGTGGAGGTCTTTGCCTGGGGTGGCCTGTGGGAGTCAGATAGTCACACTTCCCAGAATGTTTAAAATTTTAAGAGTGCTGGGGCGGCCAGGTAGCACAGCGAGTAAGAGCACCGGCTCCAGTGTTGAGAAGACCTGGAGATTGAATCCCAGGCTCAAACACTTAGCATTCACCCAGAAACACCTGGGCGTGTAACCTTGAGCAAGTTACTTAACCCCAATTGCTTAGGGGCGGCCAGGTGGCTCAGCGAGTAAGAGCACAGGCTCCAGTGTTGGGATGACCTGGATCAAATCCAGGCTCAGATACTTAGCACCACACCCAGAAATAACTGACCGTGTAACCTTGAGCAAGTTACTTAACCCCAATTGCTTAAAAAAAAAAAAAATTTAAGAGTGCTTACCCTTTTCTCCCCTCCCTCTAATCCTATCACTCCCCCAATCCCCCACTCCCAGCCACCTTTTTTTCCCCTGAACTATGATCAAATCAATTCCACCCTTGTTCTTGGATGGGATATGTCATTCTAGCTCCTAAGGCTCCATTCAGCAATTTTCACTAATTTTCAGGACTAAAAGGCACTTAAATGGTTACTATGTCTATCTGTGTGTCTCTCTATATAGTTATTATAGCCTGTCTTTAATAGAACAGAAACTCTTTGAGGCAGGAATTGGCTGTGATTTTTTTTTTCTTTTTGGAGAGGGCAGGATAGGACTACTGGGGTTAAGTGACTTGCCCAAGGTCACATGGCTAGTTTCTTTTGTGTGTATGTGTCAAGTTTCTGAGGCTGGTTGTTTACAACTCAGGTCCTCCTGACTCCAGGGCCAGCACTCTACTCAATGCGTCACCTAGCCGCCCCAATTGGCTTTGATTTTGTATTTGTATCCCTGCTGTTTAGCACAGTACTTGACACATAGTGTAATAATTAATAAATCTTTTTTCGTTCATTCACTATGTCAGTCATGATGTGTGGGGAGGAAAGAGATAAAGGCAGGGGTAGCATAATTTTGGTGATTGTTACCTAGATTGCCTATAATTAACAAAAAATTCTTAGGTGAAATCATGCATCAGCCAACTAAAGAAGAAAAGCCTCCCAAATGGTAGATACATTTACACCAAATTGATTTATAAGAGCCAAAAGGACGTTAGTTTTTCCAGACCGATTAAAAAAAAAAAGGCTATCTGATACACTGCAAAAATTAGAGAAACTTTGGAATGGGCTCTGAAGTTACTAAAGGGACAAAATCATATAAAATCCTTAAGAATCTTTCACTGACATATTAGAATACTTAAGCTAGAGTCTTTCATAAGTTGTAATGGCTTTATTTTAATACATGAAATTAAGTTAAGCACCCTAACATTCACTCCAGAACTCCTTAATTTTTATGAACTAACTATATATATATATATTTTTTTTGGATGGGGGAAGGCAGGGCAATTGGGTTAAGTGACTTGCCCAAGGTCACATGGCTAGTAAGTGTTAAGTATCTGAGGCTGGATTTGAACTGAGGTCCTCCTGACTCCAGGGCTGGTGCTTTATTCATTGCGCCATCTAGCTGACCCCCAACCAAATATTTTAAATGAGATTTAAAATGTATCAAAGAATCACTATTTCCATAATGATTTCTCCCCAAATTAAGTTCTACTACCTTCCAAATAATCACGTACTCCTTGATATTACTCAGACCCTCAAAGACTTAAGTATCCAAATGACCTTTGGAAATGACTAAGGATCTGTGATGTGGCTTCCTTTTTTCTTGGATGAAGTATGGTAGATAAGTAAGTCACATCCTTCCCTCCTTCCAATCTAAACCTTTTAAGAAAGTATGTGACTGCCTGCTTTTAGTCAATTTCTCCAAACAGTATAAATAGTAAGACAATAAGTAAGCCTTCTTTATGGAAGTCCACAAATCCAGTCCAATTTGTTGTAATTAATTTTTGAAAAGTCACTACACCATTTTTGTTTTTAAAATATTCTATCCAGAGTATGGAGTCAAAATGGTGGATTACTAACAATCAAGCTGAACTCTCTCAACATTCCCCTCTAAACAACTTCAAACTAACACCTGTAATAGTAATGGAATTTAAAGATCCCCCTGTATTGGCTTGGTTTTTGGACTGATTGTATTAAAACTCAAGAGCTTTTGAATCCCACTTGTGGGATGGACTTGTTGACATGAAAAGAGAGGGCTGAACTGGGAGCAGCTAGTGACGTGAATTTAGAGAGGTACAAGCAGAGAGAGAGGCAGAAGAATTTTTTGGAAGCAGCATCGTGGAGGCAGAGACAGAGAGGACTGCTGAGGGCCAGTTCAAACTGCCCAGGACTTTTGAGAGCTGCCACCCAGAGCTGCCAAGGACTGAGGAGACATGGCTGGCTGTTATGCTGGTACTTTGTCTGTTTTGATGTTGTTTTGCCAGATTCGTCCACTGGTGAAGGACAGTCCTGTTGTTGCAGAGGTCCCAGAACCTTGCTGCTGGTTCAGGTGTCCTGAGACTGTTCTGCAGACAGAGAGTGAATTGCACCCACTGGGGAAGGCCAGTGCTGTTGTTGCAGAGGTTCTGGAACCTGGCTGCTGGTTCAGAAGCCCTGAAGAAGGATTTTCTTGTTGTATGTTTACAGAAATCCTGGAAGAGGGTTTTGAGGGGTCCTAGGACTGGTCTGCAGACAGAGAATGAATTAATGAGGACACTGGCAATGTATCTTGTGGCCTCGCTAAGCTTTGTCTCCCCAGGAAGATTGCAGAGAACTTGCCTTGGATCAAGATGAAGAAAAGACTTCTCTTTGGGTATTAAATGCTGTGCTTGTTGTAATTCTGGGGTAGATGGCTTCTTCAGTTGTGATCCAAGGGTGGGAAACTTTTGACTTTTTGTGCTCTGTGATTAACCAAATGAATGTACTTTGCTTATGATTGGAAAATAATCTCCATTTGAGAAGAGGGGCTTTGTGATTGACTAAATGAATGTACTGCCTAGGGGTGGAGTAGTACTTGGAAATTATTGAATTACTCTTGGTGAATGCTGTATTTTGAATTATGCTATATTTTGATTTTCTCTGTTCTTAATTTGTCACTGAATAAAATGGAGAGCAGCTATGCTGGTATTTTGAACCTTGGGAAGTTGCCTTTGCTTGGCATTACAACACCTCAAATCAAATTTTGGAGCAGCACAGTCAAGGAAAGGTCAGGGTGATCTATTTTTCCAGTCAAAGAAAACTCAGGGGGTTGGCAGGAGTTTGTGACACTGAAGTGGAAAGTCCATACACACCTCGGCAACAATAGCAGCCACAGGAATTTTGTAGGCTCTCAGCCTAGAGATGGTAAGGAAGTTGGACAACTGGTCAGAAATAGATTATAGGGGAACCATTACTGGCACTGGGTACAGGTGGTACTTACTGGCAACTCTACTGCCCATTTGCAATTCTGGGTTGCCTTGGAACTGCAAGTTGGGCAAGGGGTCAGTCACAAGGGAATAGCTGGCCTGGTTGCAGTTCCAAGGCAAAGAAAGTGATAGCATTTGTGGATTTAGGGGATCAGGGACCATTCCTAGATAAAGATCAGAGTGTAGACGAGGAAAGTAGTGATCATACCTCTTCCACTACATCAAAGAAAAATGCTAATTGGACCCAAGCCCAATAAGAATTCCTGGAAGAGTTAAAGAAAGATAAGAGTAGAGGAAAAATTGAGAAAAGAAATCAGAGTGATGCAATAAAATTATGAAAACAAAATTAACAACTTAGTAAAAAAAAAAGACACAAAAAAATACTGAAGAAAATAACACCTTAAAAAACACAATTGGCCTAATGGAAAAGGTATTTCTTAAAAATCAGAATTGTGTAAAATGAATATTTTAATTATACAAAATTAAATAGTCTTTGCACAAACAAAACCAATGCAACCAAGATTAGAAGGAAAGCAGAAAGTGGGTAAAAAAATTTTTATAGCAAGTATCTCTAAAGAAGGCCTTATTTCTCAAATATACAGAGAACTGAGCCAAATCTGCAACAATCTGAGATGTTATCCAATTGATAAATGGTCAAAGGATATGAACAGGCAGTTTTCAGATGAAGTAATCAAAGCTTTCCATAATCATACAAAAAATGCTCCAAATAACTATTAATTATAGAGAAATGTAAATTAAAACAACTCACACCCATCAGATTAGCTAATATCACAGAAAAGGAAAATGATAAATATTGGTGGGGATGTAGAAAAATCAGGAAACTAATACATTGTTAGAGTTGTAAATTGATCTAATCATTCTGGAGAGCAATTTGGAACTATGTCCAAAAGGCTATAAAACTGTGCATACCCTTTAATCCTGCAATACCACTACCAGGTCTGTATCTCAAAGAAATTTTTTTAAAAAGGAGGGAAAGGATCTATATATACAAAAATGTTTATGGTAGCTCTTTTCGTGATGGCAAAGAACTAGAAATCAAGGGGATGCTCATTTTTAAAAGAAAAAGAGAAATGATGAGCAGGATGGTTTCAGAAAAACCTGGGAAGACTTACATGAACTGATGCAAAGTGAAGTGAGCAGAACCAAGAGAACACTATGCACAGTTAACAGCAATATTGCACAATGATCAACTGTGAATGACTTAGCTAGTTTGATCAATACAATGATCCAAGACAATTCTGAAAGACTTATGATGAAAAATGCTATTTACCTCCAAAGAGTCTGAATGCAGATCAAAACATATTTTTTTTTAACCTTCTTTATATTTTTTGGGGGGGGAGGGGGTCCTGTGTTTTCTTTTGCAACATGGTTAATATGCAAATATGGTTTTCATAACTTCACATGTATAATCTATATCAAACTGCTTGGCTTTTCAAGGACAGAGGAAGGGAGGGAGAGAATGTGAAACTCAAAATTTTAAATAAATGAATGTTAAAATTTTTTTTACATGTAATTGAGAAATATTTAATGAAATAACAATATGTTGGGGGGAAAAGAGAAAAAAAACTCTATACCAATTGGGGTCAATTTTTCTTTTTAAAACTAACAGAGAAACAGTATGGTATAGCAGATAGCTAGGCTGTTTCTGTTAGGAAGAACTGGGTTTCAAGTCCCACCTCTGATGACCCTAGGCAAGTCATTAACTTCTCAGTGACTGACGGGAGGAGTTAAGGAAGGAAGAAAGAGAAGAAGGGAGGAAGGAAGGAAGGAAAGAAGGGAGAAAAAGAAGTATGATGAAAAGGAGGAAGGGAGGTAATGAGGGGGAGAGGAAAGGAGAGCAACAAGGAGGAAAGGGAGAAAGAGAGGGAAGAGGGAAGGAAGGAGAAAGAAAAGGACTTCTACTTTCCATGGAATGGGGAGATATTTAAACTTAAGAGAAAAGCTTCTGTTTTTTACTCTCTTCTTTACCTTTTTTTCCCCTTTTAATGACCTACATTTTGGCATTCTCCCATGCAAGGTGAGGGAAAGGCATAATGTATACTCTGGAAATAATAAAAAGGGACAACTAGGGAGTGTGACATAGAAGCCAATATCTCCACTACATCTATGTGCCCCCAAAGCCTGGGAACCAGATGATTATAGCAACAGATGGATAAATGCTATTTGATAAAAATAAATCAAATCAGTACCACCTTTTAGACCTGTAACAACTCATGGGCTGCAAACAATTAGTTTGACTGGTAAGGCAGAGAATAAGTTAGACAACTTGGGTAGAATTGTCATTTTTATTATAAACAATCAAAGATTTCTAACAGTTGAAATAATTTTCACTTACCAATATACATGTCCCAGCAATGAAAGTGTGAAGCAAGCTGAATCACCAAACTCAGTAACAATATCATCATGGCTTTTCTGCTTATTTAAAACTCCACCAGATAAGATCTGTTCCCCCTCAGCAAGCCTTAAAATAAAACACAAATTTAGGCATGAAGTCATAAATTACTGTATATAAAGACATCTTCTATTATCAACCTCTGCTAGAGATAGAAACAGATAAGGCAATGGTCTGTCAGAAACACACCAACCAGCACTATTTGACTCTTATCCTTAAGTAGGTTAGGTAACCTGAGGTATATAGCTCTTCTGGGCATTTAGAGATGAAAAGGGACGCAGGTATTGTTTAAAATAATTTTTTTTGCTACCTTTTGTTTTTATATCACCAAAGTTTTTCCCAGTATGACTCTTTCTCCACCTCCCAGAGTCATCCCATATAATAAAGAATATTTTTTAAAGAAAAGAAAAAGAATGAAAAGTTAGCAAAACCAATCAATATACTGAAAAAGTTTGAAAATATATGTAGTATTTCACACCCATGAACCTCTAATATTTGCAAAGGTTTGGGGAGAGGATATCTTCTCATATCTCCTCTGTGGGACCAGGCTTCTTCTTTGTAGTTTACCAACATTCACTTTTATTTTGCAGTGGTTATTTATTGACATTATTGTGGTCACTGTGTATATTATTTTCTTGGCTCTGCTTACTTCACTCTGCATTATTTCATGTCTTTCTGTATTTTTATTATTTTTTAAAGCATACCACATTTTGTCTAGCCATTCCCCAACTGATGGTTATTTACTTTGTTTTCAGCTCTTTGCTACTACACAAAGTGATGATATAAATATTGTTGTATAGATGGGTATTTTATACAGGCAGGTTTTTTCAATTTTAGGGTTAGGGGAGCATATTCTTTATTAAATTTAAGTTTTGTCTCTGAATAAAGAACAAATCAAATTAATAATAGAATGTTAGACTCCTGGAGGAGGTAAAGACACTTGGTCCCAGCTTGTTATATAGCTAGAAAGTGACAGAGGCAGGATTTGAACTTAAGTTACCTGATTCTAAAGCTAATACTTTGAATTTTGTGAATCTATGGATTTTTTCTAGGTAGCACGTACACACTGACCAATATAAATTTTATTTGGGAAAATAATTAAGTGGTACTATATTAAAGAATGATGAGGTACTTAGCAGTTCTATGATTTCATGAAATAGGAACATGTACTAAACAAAACTAAATGTAATTTCTTGACATTAAACAAGTAATAATCAGCTATTTACTTAATATTTCCTTGAAAACATGATTCATCCCTATATCTAAAATGATGGAAATAATAAATTTAGGAAGCCACAGAGACTGTCAAGTCCAACCTTTTTATTTATAAATGAAGAAAATGAGGGGCGGCTAGGTGGCACAGTGAATGGAGCACTGGTTCTGGAGTCAGGAGGACCTGAGTTCAAATCCAGCCTCAGACACTTCACACAGACACATACACATACACAAACTAGCCATGTGACCTTGGGCAAGTCACTTAACCCCAAATTGCCCTACCTTATCCCCTCCAAAAAGCAAAAAAATGAAGAAACTGAGCCCAGTTCTGTTAGTTACACAACTAAGATTTCCCTATTAAGTTATACGTAGGAATTTCTTAAAGTAGTGGTGAATGAGAAAATAGGATTCTGATTCCAATATAGGTTTGTTTACAATAGGAAATCAGGGTTCATAAAGGTATTAAATTTTAAATTTACTTTTAAAAATAAATTTCCATCACGCAAAATATTTCTAATTACTAACATCTATTCTTGACTAATCCACTTAACCCATCATAACTATAAATATATAAACTATATATAACCATTTAAAACTATAACTATCCTAACATAAAGGATGGCAATCTATTATTATTTTATTTAAGATTAATTTCTTATTATTTGAACTGATTTGAATATAAATTAAGAATGTCTAACCTGGGATTTTTGCCTACAGAATCAATAAGCAAAATACATACATACATAGGCTTTGAGAATTTAATTTCTTTTTTTTTTTTAAGCAATTGAGGTTAAGTAACTTGCTCAAGGTTACATGGTAAGAATTTAATTTCTTGATGCTTTTTTGGAGTGTTGACTCATTGAGAAACTTTTGATGGAATATTATTATACTGTAGGAAGTGATAATATGAAGAAGACAGTGAAGCATGAGAAGACGTACATAATTGATATACAGTGAAATAAGAACAGAAAAACAATTATATAAAATTATTACAACAATGTGAATGGAAATCACAAAAAAGAGAAACGCTTAAAAAAAGAGAGAAAAGCTTGGCATTGGAGAAGAGATAAGAAAACGTACCTCCTTTGCAGAGGTGGGGAACTATGGATATGGCACATTTCATAGGTTGTTATATTCTGCTAATGTGTTGGCTACTTTTGCTCAATACAAATTAGGATGGATAGAAGAGACTAAGAGGGATAATTGAAAATGAAGATAATGCAAAAAGAAACTTTTCAGGAATTTTTTAGATTCTTTCAGTTTTCTTTTTTTAAGTTATCAGTTTAGTCTACAGACAAATGCTTGTGTTCTTATCAGTATGTATTTCTTAGGGGGTCCATTAATAAACCCTCAATGAATCTTCAAAAATGATTTAATAGAATTTATACTCTTGGCTATCTCCACACATAAAATGGAGATGGTCACAAGTCACAAATGCTACAGTTGGGTAAATTAGTTTAAAATGCACAGGAGTATTAAGAATCACCATACCACCTCCCTTGCTTGCTAGGAATTAAAAAAGGGTAATTTGTAGAGAATTGTCTCCTACCTACCCTCCCCTAGTCACAGGGAATGGTTTGAATACATAATATTTATTAGCCCCAAAGAGGCACCACCCTGGATGTGCAGGCAAGTGCTTATTTCCAGGTTTACTCCATTAAGTCCATATTTGAAAGCAAAGGTAATGTCACTTGTGAAATATCATCTGGAGAGTCAGTGAGAATTCGTTAATTGTAGATTAAATTCCGATAATTATTGTTGTCATATTACCTTTGCATTCCAATAAAAACACTCCAATTATCTCACTAATTATTCAAATACAACAAAGTTTTAATACAAAAGAATTTGGACAGTAATATCGAATTTATAATAACGAGCCCTGACAACACAGTGTTCTGCCTAAATATATAGCATTAATAGAGGAAAGTTAGCTAATTCACTTACTTGCTGAGGTCGATGCAACATTTTGCAAGTAGATATTTACACTGTGGTGTAGTACAACTGTGTCCCTTCAAGAGTCTATACGCTTTATATGCCTTTCCTGAGCGATAATAACAGGTTGCCAGTAAAAACAATGCTTCTTCTGAGTGTACTGAAGGGAAAAAAAATTCAAAAAGTGGTTATCATTTTGTCTTCAACATCAAGAAACTGCAAGAACTAGATTCCATCTGACAATAAGATAGAGATCACTCACTAGTAACTAAAAAGGAAGGAAAATAAAGCAATTATTTAATACAAAAACAGTTCAGAAATTTCAATGAGTATAAAACAACCTAGTACAACAGAGTAATTACTTTTCAAAAGGATAGAACAAAAACACAGATCCAACTCTATCATGCTTCTACTCAAGAGTCTTTAATGGCACAAGAGCTAAAATCTCAAGAGGAAAGAATGAAAAAAGTAGGAATGAAGGGGAAATGGCCCATCTGGGTTTCAGACAATATTATGAAGCAGTAATTATCAAAACTACTTGGCAATAATTAAAAATAGAAAAATGGATCAGTAGAAAAGACAAATAAGTTATGAGAAACAACTGAATGCAGTAGCCCAATATTATCTGGGAAAGTAATAACTATTCAATAAGAACTAATGGAAAAAACTAGAAAGCAATTTGACTACAACAAAAGTTTAGACTAGCAGTTTATATTATACATCTAGTAAGTTTCAGGTAAATATGCTACCTAGATATAAAAGGTAATTATACACAAATTGGAGAAAAATAAGAAATGCCTTTCACAACTATGGGAAGCAAGAAAATTCTTAACCAAATAAGAGAAAGAAATGATTATTTAAAGGCATGTCTTGAACCAGCTGTGATGTAAAAAGGCATCAATAAAGTTAAATAATTATAATAATACTTAAAAAATGGAAGACGAATAACTGGAAGAATATTCATTGTTCATGCTGATCCACATCAATATAATAAGAAAATTAAAATAACTTAAATTAATTTGTAGAATTAATGTCACCAATACTGACTGTCCCATAAGCATACCACTTCATCTTCTATCCTTTGCACAGGCTATCCTTTGTGCCTATAACGTATTCCTTTTTCTCATTCTTTGATGAGTCACTTCATTGATTCTCATTCTTTGAGACTTGATAGGAAACAAGAGGAAATGGCCCACAGGCCATTAAGGTCTATCAAACAAATCACCAATACTTTTTAAAAGAGACAAAATAACAAGATTCATTTGAAGAAAGAAAAGGTCTAGCATATCTCAAGAGAAATAAAAAGATTGGCAGAATAAATTTAACTTAATTTGTATATTTTATCACTTACAATCATCTCTATATCTTGTCTTGTTAAGATCTTTCGTACTAGCCATAGTTGTGAAAGATAATTTTTACATTCTCCTCTAACTTTTTAAATGACGTGACCTTTTACTTTTTTTTTTTTAAAGCAATTGGGGTTAAGTAACTTGCTCAAGGTTACACGGCCAGTTATTTCTGGGTGTGGTGCCAAGTATCCGAGCCCAGATTCTATCCCCCAGGTCATTCTGACACTAGGAGCCGGTGCTCTTACTCGCTGAGCCACCTGGTCGCCCCGAACTTTGACTGTTTATGGTATAAATGATTATCTAACTCTTTGCTGTTGATCAGTAGTGACTGATCAGTAGTGTCTGACTCTTTGTGACCCTGTGGACCAACTATCCATGGGGTTTTCTTGGTAAAGAATATTGGAATGGTTTGTCATTTACTTCTTCAGTGAATCCAGTAGATCTTTTTGTCAGGTAATCAGAAGTTAAGTGACTTGCCCAGGGTTGCACTGGTAGGAAGTGTGGATCTGAATTCAGGTCTTCCTGACTCCAGGCCCAATGCTCTATTCCGAGCCACCAGCTGTTTCACTAACTAGTTTCTGCAAAATTGTTTTCCAGTTTTCTCAGAAGTTTTTGTCAAATAGAAATGGAGTTCTGGAAATGTTATTATGAAGTTGTATTCATTAAAATTATCACTTTCAGAAATAGAGAAAGGGTGGCTAGGTGGCGCAGTGAGTAAAGAGCCGGCCCTGGAGTCGGGAGGACCCAAGTTCGGTTCCGGCCTGAGACACTTAACACCCATACAAAAATACTAGCCATGTAACCTTGGGAAAGTTACTTAACCCCAATTGCCTTCCAAAAGCCAAAAAAAAAGAAATAGAGGAGCGGCTGGGTGGCACAGTGAATAGAGCACCAGCCCTGGAGTCAATAGGACCTGGGTTCAGATCCAGCCTCAGACACTTAACACAAAAAACAGCCGTGTGACCTTGGGCAAATCACTTAACCCCAATTGCCCTCCAGAAAGCAAAAAAAAAAAAATTCATTTTCAGGTCGCTAGGTGGCGTAGTGAGTAAATAGCCGGCCCAGAGTAAGGAGAACCTGAGTTCGGTTCCGGTCTCAGACACTTAACACCCACACAAAAAAAACTAGCTGTGTAACCCTGGGCAAGTTACTTAACCCCAATTGCTCTCCAAAAGACAAAAAAAGAAAAAAAAGATAGAAAAGTAGCTTAGTAGAATTGACTACATAAGCATAATCCACAGAAGCAATCAAACACAGTAGCCCACAAAATTTCTAGGAGTGCTTCCTATTTAACAAGACTGGCTGAAGAAACTGGAAAGCATTTTAACGGAAAGTAGGTTTAGACCACCACTTATACATAAACCACAACAGTGTAAGAATGTCATTATGTGAAATAAAGCTGGAAAGGAAGAGAAAGAATGCATGGAATGAGAAGTCCAGGAAAAGAACCTTGAGTAACACTCCTTGAGGATAAAGCAGAAGAAAAAGAGGCAGAGGAAAAAGAATGAACTAGCCAAAAAGACCAAAAAGGAAGTAAGGTAGAAAGGGAACTGAGAAAAGCATTTTTTAAGCTCTTAACAATGAGAGGGACACTAGAGAAACAAAGACAAAAGTGACAGTTATTGTTTTCAAGAAGCTTATATTTTAATTAGACAACATATACATAGATGAATATATACAAAATACATATAAAATGAAGGCAAGGGAGTTTGGGAAAGGGGGGGGTACTAGCAACTAGCCAGGAAAGGAGTCTTCTTTTATGAAGGTGGTACCTGGTCTAAATTTTTTCCCCCCACTTTTTGGAGGGGCAATTGGGGTTAAGTAACTTGCCCAAGGTCACACGGCTAGTAAGTGTTAAGTGTCTGAAGCTGGATTTGAACTCGGATCCTCCTGACTCCAGGGCTGGTGCTCTATTCACTGCGCCACCCAGCCACCCCACCAATCTAAATCTTTAAGGAAACCAAGCATTCCAAAGTGTAGAGGTGAGAAAGAAATGTATTATAGGCACAGAGAATAGCCAGTGCAAAGGATAGAAGATGAAGTGGTATGCTTATGGGACAGTCAGTAGGCACAAAGAAAAAGGTCACCTTTTCCTCAGAGACTGGAGCAAAGGACAAAAGGAGTATAAAGATACAAGAGTTTTCATGTATAGAATAGAGGGATAGGAGGGAGTTTTTTTCCTAGATTTTTTTTTCTTTCAAATAGGAGTTAATATGATTTGCTCCTAAAGAGAAAGGCAAGAGACCATATAGGACGCTTGAGAAAAGAGGAAATCTAAAGAGTCACCAAGGCAGGACAATAAAGTCTCAACTGAGCAAGAAAAAAAGGATTGTCATGCAGCAATAACATCTCAGCCAAACTGGATTAACATGAATCTGAGGTGAACATAGTTGGCACAGATGTATGAATTCCTTAACTGTTCAGCACCAAAGAAACAGGAACAGATACAGTAGGTATTGGGGGTAATATAGGGTTGGAATCTAAATTGTATCTGACTCTTTGCGACTCCATGGACAATACTTTCCAAGGAGTTTTCTTGGCAAAGATACTGAACAGTTTGTCATTTCCTTCTCCAGTGAATTAAGGAAAACCAAGATTAAGTGACTTCCCCAGAGTCACACAGGTAGTAAATGTCTAAGGCCAGATTTAAACTCAGGTCTTCCTGACTACAGCCCTGGTGCTCTATTTACTAAGCCACCAAGCTACCTTCTGGAATCCAGGGTAAAGCAGAGTTAATAATATAGTGTAGGCACAATGAAATGAGAAGACAGAGGAAGATAATGGCTATAGAGGCATAGTTCTGTGGTGGATATGGATAAGACCTAAAAGGAAAAAATTATTTTTACCTCAGTAGATAGTGATTGTGAATCACAATGCTAAGGGTAGCAAGAGGTACAAGTTTGTTAGTTATAGGATAAAGAAAATCATCAGGTCAATATGAAAATGATAGTGTCAGTGTCCACAGGTGTCCACAGTGTCCACTCTATACATTGGGAAGCTGGAAATATAGTTGGCAGGTAGAGGTGGCAAAGTATTGTGGCCTCTCCTCTGAATCAGTAAATATCTGGTGCTTTTGTCCCCAATGATTGGGATCCCATTCAGCAATGGCTACATTCCCAATAGAAGGTACCTTTTTCAAGGAGTGAACTCCCCATGCCTTAATCTTGGGAAGTATAAACTCTCTAATAAAGTCCCTAAGACTCAAGATCTTGGTTGGATGCAAATTTCCTCTGGTATATGCCAGAGTAGCCAATTAAACTGAGGAAGAATCTTAATTCCCTTAGCATAAGTGACCATCTAATAAAATCTATATACACTTAGTTTGTCCTCTAAAACTAAAACTTTATTTTTAATTTTTTTTTAAGCAATTGGGGTTAAGTAACTTGCTCAAGGTTACATACACGGCCAGTTATTTCTGGGTGTGGTGCTAAGTGTCTGAGCCCGGATTCGATCCCCAGGTCATCCCGACACTGGGAGCTGGTGCTCTTACTCACTGAGCCACCTGGCCACCCCTAAGCAATTGGGGTTAAGTAACTTGCTCAAGGTTACATGGCCAGGTGTTTCTGGGTGGGTGCTGAGTGTCTGAGCCCGGATTCGATCCCCAGGTCATCCCGACACTGGGGCCAATGCTCTTACTCGCTGTGCTACCTGGCCGCCTCAAAAATAAAACTTTTAATCTATAAAACAAAAAGTAATAAAACCCTCATCTATAAATTAATCTATAAGATTTCTGCCACAAACATTTCTTCTGATTCCGACTAGTAACGACCAGAAGAGAGCCTGAAATTGCAAATAATATTAAAGAGCAAATCAAATTTAAAACAAATTGATTACATACCTTCAGCATACAGTCTTTCTGCAAGGAAAACTGCATCTCGGAAAGCATAGTGGTTTAGTGCTTGCCATATAGCAGCCTGCAGAGGAAAAAAAAAAGACCTCTAATATCTTGAATGGTTTATGCATATTTTAAAGAGCTTATTTATTTTCACAGTGACTGCACTTAGCAGAGCAGTTAAAGGTTGAATTGGACGTTTCAAATTAGCACCCACAATTCAAGCAACGGCAATATTTGGCTACCTAGTAAATTTGGAACTCAACAGGATAATAATACTAAACAGAAGGCTCTACCACATTCACTACTGTCAGCTCAATGCTACCATTATTCAAAGGATTAAAGGAACATTGAAAGTTATATCTATTTGTCTTTAATTCTCTCTGATCCTTTCCCTTCTTAGTGGCTAACCATAAACTCACTAATTCAGACTATTTAAGATACTTCAGCTAATTTGTGAGGAAATTTGAGTAAAAATTATATATTGAACAGATAATTTATAGGTACATATATTACTCAATTTAGCTTGTCCCAGTTTTAACACAGGGATCAGATTTCTACATTTCCCTTTGTCATCTGGCGGGTTGATCAGTTTATTTTATATTACTCCACTCAACAATCTTATCAGTTCCCATGGACCCTACTACCTTTCCTGCTCCAATCTCACTTCTCCAACAGTCTTTCAAGCATCTTGAATAGGATGTACAGTGACATCTTAAATTTAATATGTCAAAAACAGAACTCATTTTCTTTCCCTCTAAACACTCCTGCCCTCCTACCTTCCCTATTATTGTAGAGGGAAATGTCATTCAGTCCCTCAGGTTAACACAGAAGTAATCCTGGATTCATCACTATCTCTGACCTCCCATATCTAAGCTGTTGCCAAGGTCTGTTGATTTCACCTTTGCAACATCTCTCCAAAACACTCCCTTCTTTCTTACACAGCCACCAATCTAGTTAATGCAAGCCCTCATCACCTCACAGCTTGATTATTGCAATAGCCTGCTGATGGGTCTGCCTGCCTCAAGTCTCTCCCTACTCCAATCCACTCTCTATTCAGCTACTAAAGCGATTTTTCTAAAGTAGAGGTCTGGCTATGAGGTTCCTCTACTCAATACACTTCAGTGGTTCCCTATTGCCTCCAGGAGCAAATACAAAAAGCTTTTTGGTATTCAAAATCCTTTATAACCTAGCTCCTTCTCCTACCTTTCAAGTCTTCTTATACCTAAGTTCCCAGTATGTACTATTCAATACAGTGACATTAGCCTGCTGGATGTTCCACAAACAACATATTCCATCTCTCAGTTTCAGGCATTTTCTTTGTCTCCCATGGCCTGGAATGCTCTCCTTTCTCAGCTCCCATCACTGACCTCCCTGGCTTCCTTTAAGTACCAACTAAAATCCTACTTTCTATAGGAAACCACCCCTAACTCCTCCAGTGCCTTCCCTCTGTTAACTCCTATTCATAAGGTATATATAGCTTGCTTTATATATATATTTGTTTGGATATTGTCTCCTCCATTGGATTGTGAGTTACTTGAGGGCAAGGAATGTTTTTTGTGTCTTTTTGTATCGCCAGCACTTAGCACAGTGGCACATAGCAAGTGCTTTAATGTTTATTGACTGAATCGTATGCTAGAATGGCTTTAAGAATAGGCCCAATGACAGACCATACTATCTGTCATCAGACTAGTTTAGGTAAGTTGAGAGAGGCTCATTACTACACTGATAATAGGATGATAAGCTTTTCAGATACATGAATCTTGAAGATTATCTACTAAGTTAACAGTTATGAGCTACTTCAGTGAAAGGTTTATCAATGCTGATGCAAATGCAAATTCTAGAATATTACTTTATAGCTTATAATTAGGACTTTTAAACTGCTACATCTAATGGTCTTTTCTCAGTCCTCAATACCCCTGACCTTTTCTTGTGACATGGAGACTACTGATCCCTCCCTTTCTGCTTCCTTCTGCTTCTACTCCTGCTCCTTTTCACTTCCCTTCATTGGCTCTTCTTCCTCCTCATGCCCCAAAGTGGGTATCTCTCAAGGATTGTCCTTATTCATCTCTAGACTCTTCTTCCTGCTCAAAACCCTTTCAGCAGCTCCCAACTACTTATAGAATAAAACCTAATTCCTTAACCTGACATTTAAGTTTTCCATAATATGATTCTAACAAACCTTTCTAACCTCTTTTTCTCATAATACTCCCCTTTTCCCATAATACTCCTCATTTACATAGTCTACCTTCCAACCAAATTTGATCATTTACTGGTCTTGAATCTGTAATGTGTCCAGTGCTTAAACCACATAACTTTTCCCATGTCAGCCAGGTGAAATTCTTCCTCTTCAAGGACCAGCTTGGAGGTGTCCTCTTCCATTAAGTGTCCCTCCACTTCCAATGTGCTCCTTACCTTGCTCTTATCATATACTTATTTGTGTACATGTTGTATCCCCAGCACTAGATTATAAATATTTTTTTTTAGCTTTTTGGAGGGTAATTGGGGTTAAGTGACTTGCCCAAGGTCACACGGCTAGTTTGTGCGTTAAGTGTCTGAAGCCAGCTTTGAACTCAGGTCCTCCTGACTCCAGGGCTGGTGTGCGCCACCTAGCCACCCCAGATTATAAATTTTTTGAGGACAAAAACTGCTGTTTTTCATCTTTATTTTCTCAATTATCCTTAAACAACGTAGGTACCTAATGAAATTTATGTTGCACCACTGTTATCTCCAACACTCAACAGTGACTTTTATATAATGGGCACTTAATGCGTGCCAAACTGAACAGAATTCATCTATTTTCCCTGATAAATGGTATACTCCTTTAAGGCAGGGATCCTGTCCAATTCATCTTTGTACTTTCTGCAATAGCTTTCCCAGCATATAGTAGGGGATTACTGAATGCACACAGAATCATTCTAATTCACAGGTTCTCTAAATCACCTACACTGCATTCTGCTTCCCATCCTCCTCAGTGTATGGTCACCAGTTTGCATACACCCAAACTTTAGTCAATCATTAAACTAACACTTCTGAAACCTATAAGAAGCTTATCTTTGGGGGCAGCTAGGTGGCGCAGTGAACAGAGCATTGGTCCTGTAGTCAGGAGGACCTGAGTTCAAATTTGACCTCAGACATTTAACACAAAAACTAGCTGTGTGACCTTGGGCAAATCACTCACCCCCAACTGCCCTCCAAAAAGCAAAAAAAAAAAGAAAAAAAAGATTATCTTTTCAGTGAGGAGAGAGTTCTGGAGAGAGACTAATTTCTTTAAACAACTCTGTCTACCACATAAAGAGAAATGTAGCCCTGTACTTGCACTTTGCCTTAAAAGACAAATTGTCAAAGCAGTACTTATGCATTATCATTAGACATTTTTGCAGCCTTAAAAATGAAAGCTTAAACCTAATACCCATGAAAAAATTTTAAACAGTCTTCTTTCTGGGAGTAGGTGACCAGAGAAGGAGGTAATAAAAAACAAAACTAGGCCTCTAAGTACCTGTAGGGTTAGGGGAAAAGGGTTAGAGTTGAAGAATACTGCTAGCTTAAAATGGTTCTAATTGTCTCACAATGTGCTTACAGGTTTCAAGAGAAATTTTACATATAAATGACCTACAAAAGCAATGGGGGAATAAAAATCCACCCCCCCCCATTCTCCTTCCTTGCCCCACCCCTCTCCCCAACAATTGCCTTTTGTTCCCTAAGTAGGAATACTCAGAAACTGATCTCCTAGTACAGAAGAAACCTTCTCTTATGCAACTGGAGGATTTAAAAATTATTAGACCCTCAGAAGCAACTAGCCAAACCCTCTTGCCATGCAGGTCTCTAGGTCCCTATATCTTATCTTTGAGGTTGAGAAGTAAGAACTATAGTGCTAGGGAACCAGGAAATGTTTTAGACTTTTAAGTTACTCAGAACAAATTCTGCCAGTTATAAAATTGTGGGAAGTCGAAATGGCATTATTCATAAAACATTAAAGCTGGAAAATGGTCTTTGATCATTTAGTCCAACCCCCTCATCTTACTAATCCCAAACCAAGGACCACAATGCTAAATGCCTCACCCAAGGTCTTCCAACTGCTTGCTTTACTGGCAAGACTGAAACCAGTATTTCTATGTTCTGTTCTAGTCCTTTTTCCACATTATGCTGCCTATCTTTCAGGTACATTATGGTTAGATAGGCTTTTATGACCTGGCCTAGGAACCTAACCATAGTTTACTACATACTGTTTTCATGAGAAAATGTATCCTGAGTTTCAACTAACAATTTACAACCCACCCCTAGTTAATCAGGTATAGCTTGTGATACAAAGTTTTCAAGTAAAGATACTGTAAGTTATTAATGATAACATAAAAAAAACAGCCACTCTCTTCCTTGGTGCCACAGCATTAAGTCCCAAAATATAGAAAGTAAAAATGTCAGGAGGGAAATTGGGAGACATTTCGTTTTCTGGCACAGTTTTCTATACAACTGGAAGATATTAGCAATCTCCTTGATAACACGGTAAAAATTTTTGGAAAACTCAAAACACACACACACACACACACACACACACACACACACACACACACACACACACACACACCCAGAGGACAGAAAAGTTAGTCTCCCAAATTAATAGAATTTAGGGAAACTAAATTCTTTGGGTTTATCAAAGCTTGATATGTGAGTATATCCGGTTCTGTGAACAATGAACTAATAATTAGTGGAAGACAGCAATTCTTCCACTACAGGTGGTAAGATCACTGACTCTTATTAGATGACAGACTGGCCAGAGGTGAGCTTAAGGATTAGGATGTAGATAAGGTACAACAGAATTGTTAAATACCCCGTATCTATATTAGGCTATTAGAAAATAAGCTCCTTACTAGGCAGGGACTGCCTTTACTCCTATTTGTGGACTACAGAAGAAAATCAAGACACTGTGTTGACTGGGTCCACTACAAATTTAAGTCACATAATCTCAATTGGACTCACACTGAAGCAAGGCCTTCTACACTAATTGATTCACCATCCCAGTTATCACAGAGACTTTCCCCAATCTTTTCATCCCTCTTTAGACCCTCCCATGGCTCTCCCTCCCCTTTCAGCAGAGATCCTTGCCTCATACTTCATAGCTAAGAGTCCCTCACTTCATATCACTTAGATGCCTTCTACCACTCTACCTCTACTTTATCCTACTACTTTTTAAACCCAGTTTCACATTGAAGAGGTGGCCCTTCTCCTTGACCAGGCTAATCCCTCTGTATGCACAAGCAATTCCATTTCATTTGTCTTTTCCAGCATATTGACCCTTCTATCATCCCCATTCATTTATCTTCAATCTCTGCTGACGATTATCAGATTTACTTATCCAGTCCTAACATCTGTCCTAATCTCTAGGCATGCATCTTCAACTGCTTGTTGGACAATTCAAATTGGATGTCCCATCGATATCCAAAAATGAACTAATTCTCTGCTCTCTGCTATTCTCCCTACTGTGTGTACTTTCACTGGTCTGTCCTCCATGCCAGAAATTCTTTCCCTCTCCATTTCCGCCTCCTGACTTGTTTGCCTTTCAAATACTAGTTCAAATCCTATTTTCTTCCAGAAACATTTCCTCATCTCCCTTAATACTACTAGTGCCCTCCCTCTGTTGACGAACTCCAGTTTAACCTATCTTGTTCACACATGGTTATTTGTGCTGTCTCCTCCATTATACTGTGAGATCCTTGAGAGCAGGGACTGTCTTCTGCCTTTCTTTATATTCCCAGCACATACAGTGGGCCTGGGGTATTAAATAAATGCTTACTATCTTAAATTCAACAAAATAAAACTTAGCTCATCTTTCCCTCTGAAGCTTCCCTGTTACTGTCAAGGGCACCACCATTCTCTCCAGATGTCATCCTCAACTGCTCACCCCAATCCCATCCAACCTTCACTGTTCTTCCACTGCCACCACCCTCATCACCTCACATCTGTACTACTTCAACAGCTTTCTGGTTGGTCTCTCTCCAGTCCATCCTCCACTCAGCTGTCCAAAAAACTTCCTAAAGGGCAGGTCTGAACATGTCATCCCACTATTCAATGAAGTCCACTGGGTATTGCCTTCTGAATCAAATATAAAATGCACTGTTTGGCTTTTAAAGACCTTCTAACCTCCTCCCTATCTTTCCAGTCTTACCATTTACTCCCCTCTATGATCCAAGAAAATTGGCCTCCTATTCCTCACAAAGGACACTCCATCTCTCTACTCTTTGCATTTTCACCTACTGTTCTCTGTGACTGGAGTTCTCTTCTTCATTGCCTCCTGGCTCCCTTAAGTCCCAGCTAAAACCCCACTTCTGTGAAAAGCCTTTCTCGATCCCTCTCCTCCCTACTCCTTAACTAGTGTCTTCACTCTGAGATTACTTGCAATTTATCCTGCATACATCTTGTTTCTACATAGTTTTTTTTAATTGTCTTCCCCATTAGGCTGTAAGCTCCTCTAGGCTGGGAACTATTCTTTGCTTTTCTTTGTATCTCTGGCACTTAGCACAGTGCCTGGTGCACAGCAAACACTTAAATCCTTGGTGACTTGATTTAACTTGCCCTTATACCCCTAGCAACTAGCATAACTTTTTTGAACACTGTAAGCAATTCAAGTGTTTGACATGAATGGAGAGAGAAAAGCAGTGTGGTAAAGTGCTATGGTCTCAAATTAAAAAGTGGGAAATGTGGTCTAACACAGGACATTCTTCTTGTAATGACTCTTAAAAATATACTTTCTTTTCTTGGTCAGACCTATGCTTAAGAAAATTATTTTGGCAGTTGTGTGAAGGATGGAGGAGAGTGGGGAAAGAATAGAAGGAGGGGGTACAACTAAGAAGTTGTTGGAATAGCCCCAGGCTTCAAATTAGAATCCACCAGACTTGGCAATTGATTGGAAAGGGGAGGGCAGACAAAGGGAAAAAGTCACATAAGTAAGACTCCTACAGAGGATCATTCACTCAAATGGCTTGTTGACTTGTCTCATTGACTGGTGAGTGAAATGCATTAAATACCTATCTTTAGGATAAACATTCTCCTTATATTTGAACTTCTGCCTCAAATTTATTCAACTATTCTTCGCAGACAGGAAACTGTGCAAGAAAACTAACACCAAATTAGCTATAAAAATGCAGTCTGTTACTTTGACTAGGATATTTATTTTTTTTGCAATTCTAACTTGACAAACACCAACAAATACAAGAATTTCCACACAGAACAGAAAAGCAGAATATGGATGAAACTGCAAGTCTCCATCAAGCAGTCTATTTTTTTCAGTATATACAATAAATTCAGCATAATAGTTATAAAGTTATCCCACTTGTCAGTGTTTTTCTCTGAACCTCTCTTCTATGCATACAAAAACCCAAACCCATATTCTTATCATTCTTTTCTTCTTTATGCATCATTATCATTATGCTTCAGTTTGGCTTCTCATCCAAACTTCTAGTCATCCATCCAGGTCATCTCATCATCTGTCTATGCCAGGTGAACTGCTCTCCCTCACCCCTACCCAGGGACCCTTCATAAAACACCTGAGACATGAATTTCCATACATGGGCCTTCTGGAATCCATGCCTTGAAGAAGTTAATCCACTTATTATATATATATATATATATATATATATATATATATATATATATATAT
>NW_027187380.1:7397173-7416256 GCF_028583685.1 Petaurus breviceps papuanus
ATATATATATATATATATATATATATATATATATATATATATATATACTCATATATTATTATTATAGAAGTCAATCCAGTCCTTGAAGAAGTTAATCCACTTATCTTTAGCCCTCACTCCCAAGACCCAACCCAGTGAGTGTACAAACTAGACCAATTAGCCCACTATAGCTAGTACTGGTTGGCCCTAGGTATCACCTTGAACTTCAGCTTCACATTCCATTTAGCTATCAGACTTCACCATTTGCCAGTTGATACCTCTCCTGCCTTACTCCCTTCAGCCTCCACAGAAAAAACTCCCTTTCCTGGTAATTTCTTCCTAAGGGTTGAGGGCAGGGTCTGTCTTTTTTAATCTTTGTATTCCCAGTGCTTAGCAGTGTCTAGGGCAAATAATAAGTGTTTCTTTCCCCCTATTACTACTCTCCCTGCCCTTTGTAACAAATAAGCAGTCAAGCAAAACAAAGTCACATATTGGCCATCTTCAAAAATGAAAATTTCATTTTGTATTTCTGATCCATCATTTTCTGTCAAGAGATGGGAAATTATTTCATTTGATTCTCAGGAGTAATGGCTGGTTGTTGCACTGATTAAATCTGCACAGCTTAAATCTTTCAAAGCTGTTTTCTTTTACATTATTGTAATCACTGTATATAATACCCTCCTGTATTTCTTGGTCAGTTTTTACAAGGTTTTCCAGGTTTCTCTGAATCTGTCTTTCATCACTTCTTATAGTTGCAATAATATTCAAATATATATCATAATTTGTTTAGTCATTCTCCAATTGATGGGCAACCCTTAATGTCCAGATCTTTGCTATAATAAAAGGTTCTACTATGAATATTTTTGTACATAGGGGTCCTTTACCTCTGTCATATCTCTCTGGGATATAGTCTAGTAGTGGCATCACTGGGTAAAATATAGGCATAGTTTAACGATTAGGGGAAAGGAGATAGGTCTGATAACTTAATATTTCTTCTCTTGAGAATTGTCTTTTCACATTTTTTGACCATCTATCTATTCAGGAATGACTCTTGTTCTTATGTATTTGAATAAGTTCCCTATATATCTTCGATATCAGGCAAAATTACTGCAAAGATTTGTTTTTCCAACTGTTTCCCTCTTACATTTAGCTGATAGATGTTCATATTTTCAGAAGGCAATGTGTTGAATGTCATCAAGACCTAAGACGCTGTAGACTCCTAGAAGAGCTCTACAACCATTCTAAGGAGTTTGGCTTTTCTATCCATACAAGAAACATCAAGTGGATGAAGAAATTTCTATTGCCTAGATCTCAACATAAATTTGAACAGAAATCCTTTAAAACTTGTCCAATAGTAAGTATGTTTATCTGAGACAGACAGTACAAGTGAATAAAAAGCTGGACCTAGAGTTGAAAGGAGGAAGAGAGTAGCCTGGATTGCTTTTGGGAAACTGCCAACTTCTTCTGATTCCAAGCTCCTGATGAAAGCAAAGGCCCATTCTTTTGATACCAATATTTTACCAGTGTTGCCATATGGCACCAAAACTTGAAACACTACTGCCTCTGAAAAAGACTAATAAAGATAAATATCAAACAGAAAGAAATGGAAAAAATGGGAGATGTGAGTAGCAATCAAAGAGGAAATGAAATAAAGTATGTCATTAAGGAATTTTATGACATGAAGCTAATCACATGGCATAGATAACAGGTGGATGGCCAGAGTGCTTCACTGGTAACCTGAAGTTATCAGGAGAAAATGAAAAAGGCTTCCAGCATGTTGGATGGACCTCCTATGGTAAACATCTAGAAGAACATTCATGAGAGTTGCACAGGAATGGGTTCGTTGCAATCCAAATTCCTGGAGGAACAGGAGTTCACTGAGATCACAGATCCATTTGATCATATGAGTACTGAAATTTAATTTGTGCAAACACTTTGATTTATGAAACTAGAATTATCCAATTTATCTTACTGCTTATTTGGTCAAGATTTCCCCCTAATTCATAACTGTGAAACGTATTTCCTCCATCCCTACTTCTCTAATTTATGTGACCTTTTTTAATATAAGCTGTATATCCACTTGGAATTTATTATAGTATATAGTAAAAATTGCTAATCTAAACCTAATTAATGTCTGCCAAACTACTTTCTAATTTTCCTAGTTCTTGTTGAATAGTGAGTCCTCAGTCCAATAGCTGAGGTCTTTGGGTTTATTTAACAAGATGCTATTTAACAACTATGATCCCTTGCTTCTGGGCATGGTATTCATAACAAAGCCTATCAATTAACTTTTCTATATTTTAACTAATATCAAATAGTTTTGGTGATTACTCCTTTGCAATACAGTAAGAGATCTGATATTTCTAAACCCCATGTCTCCCATCTATTTTTTATTATTTCCATTGATATGCTTTATCTTTTGTTTTTCCAGATGAATTTTGTTATTTTTTTCTAACTCTATGAAGTAGTCTTTTAGTAGCTTGATTAGGATGGCACTGAATACACTGTGTCATTTTTATTCTATTATTGATAATAAACAGAAAAACTAAGGATTTGTGAGAATTTATTTTAATCATACCACTTTGTTGAAGTCACTGAATTAATTTCTAATTAAGTCTTCAGGGTTTCTCAACAAAGTAAATCTTATTATCTCCAAAAAGCAACAATTTTGTTTCCTTTTTGTCTATGCTTATTCCCCAAATTACTGTTTCATCTTATTGGTATCTAGTATTTCTAGAAGTGAATGAAATCGTACTGATAATAGTGAAAAGGCCTCACATTTTTTCTACTATAAATTAATGCTGGCTCTCAGTTTCAGAAAGCCACTACTCACAATTTTAAGGAAAGGATCATTTATTCCTGTTTTTAGAAATGCTTTGTATAGCAATAGGTATTGGACTGTCTGAAGTTTTTTCTGAATCTATTGAAATAATTATGTGAATTTTATTTTTTGTAATTAATACCACCTATTATGTCTAAAGTTTTCCCTATAATGAAGCAACCCTTCATTCTTGGTAGAAATCCAATCTGGTTATAGTATATAAACTTTTAAATATATTGCTGTGATTGCCTTGCTTATATTTTATTTGTTATCTTTAAATTTATATTAATTAGCAATAATGTTCCATAGATTTGTTTCTCTGCTTTGTCTCTCAAAGGTTAGATATCAAGACAATATTTATATCATTAAAAATGAGTTTGGTAGAATCTCTTTTATTTTTGCAAAACAATTTATATGATATAGGAATTAAATGTTTTGAATGTTATAATTCTCTTGTAAATCTATATGGTTCTGGGTTTTTTTTTCTTATTTCATTTATGGCTTGTTTACTTTCTTTTTAAAAAAAATTCTGTGTATAGTATACTACTAAAATTGGTATTTAATATTTTTGCAAATGTCCAACCATTTCAATTGTTATCAATTTCATTGACATATGGTTGGACAAGACTGTTTCTAATAATTTCTTTTTATTTCTTGTGATTCTTTTTCATGTTTTATACTGGTAATCTGGTTTTCCTTTCTTAAAAAAAAAAAAAAGAAATCAGATAAACCAACCATCTACCTATTTTGTTTTTTTAGGAAATAATTCCTGACTTTAGTTATCACCTCAGTGGTTTTGTGCCTTCGATTTTATATCCTCTACGATTTTCTAAAGGATTCAGTCCTAAAAAAAAAAAAAGGCGAATAAGAAACAAATAGAAACAGTAAATAACATCATCAAAGAAAATGACAACAATTAAACAACATATTCTTCTGAAAGGGGGAGGGAAAGGGAAAGGTGGGAATAATTAGTTTTGTTTTTGATGTGGTGAGTTTGAAATGAATATAGGACATTCATTCTGAGATGTCCAAGAGACAATTGGAGATGCATGACTACAGTTCAGAAGAAAGACTAGAGTTAAGACATAGGAATCTGAGAATCATCAGCAGAGAGGATAATTAAACTCAGAGGAGATGATGAGATCATCAAGTTAAACAGTTTCAGATTAAAAGAGAAAGGGGCCCAAGACAGAACCTTGAGGGACACATACATTTAGTGGGTATGACATGGATAAAGAACCAGCAAGGCAGACTGAGGAGTATTTGGATAGACAGAAAAACCAGGTAGCTACTTTCTTATCCCTTAAGAATGTAATGAGTTTAAATATCACATCTCTTCCTACTCTGTTCAATTCAGATAAGAGAGGTTCATGTGATACCTATTCCCTCTACCCTTTGTCCTACTTTATATAGTCTTCTCCTAAGTTTTTTAAAATTGTTTTCCAATTTATTTATTTATTTTTAGTTTTTAACATTCATTTCCACAAGATTTTGAGTTACAAATTTTCTCCCCATCTTTCCCCTACCCCTTTACCCAAGATAGAGAGCCTATCGAAAACCCCTTCCCCTAGTCTGTTCTCTCTTGTATCCTCCTCCATTCCCCCTAACTTTCTAGTAGGGCAAGATGGATTTCTACACCCCAGTGCCTGTATATCTTAGTTCCCAGATGCATAAAAAAACACAATTAAAAAATATATTTGTTTTTAAAACTTTGATTTTCAGATTCTTTCCCTGCTTTCCTCCTCACCCACCCTCACTGGGGAGACAAGCAATTCAATATAGGTTGTACATGTGTAGTTACCCAAAACATTTCCATAGTAGTTATATTGTGAAAGACTAACTATACTTCCCTCCATCCCATCCCACCCCCCACTTATTCTATTATCTACTTTGACCCTGTCCCTTTTCAAAAATGTTTGCTTCTCTCCCCCAATCTGCCATCTCTTCTATCATTCCTCCTCTTATCCCCTTCCCCCCAACTTTCCTGTAGGGTAAGATACCAATTGAACGTGTATGTTATTTCCTCCTTAAACCAAAGCCAATGAGAGTAAGGTTGACCCATTCCCTCTCACCTTGCTGCTCTTCCCCTCCATTGTAACAGTTTTTTCTTGCCTCTTTTATATGCGATAATTTACCTTATTCTATCTCTCCCTTTCTCCTTCTCCCAATATATTCATCAATCACCTCTTAATTTTTTTAGATATCATCCCTTCGTATTCAACTCATCCTGTGCCCTCTATGTATATAAATGTACACACTCATATATATTTATACATATACCTCCTATACGTACATATGTATACACATATATATTCCCTTCAACTATCTTCATACTGAGAAAAAGTCTCATGAGTTACAATTATCGTTTTTCCATGTAGGAATATAGTTCAACTTTAATAAGTTCCTTATGATTTCTTTTTCCTGTTTACCTTCTCATGTTTCTCTTGTTTCTTGTATTTGAAAGTCAAATTTTCTGTTCAGTTCTGGTTTTTTCATCAAGAATGCTTGAAAGAGGGCGGCTAGGGGGCACAGTGAATAGAGCACTGGCCCTGGAGTCAGGAAGACCTGGGTTCAAATCCAGACTCAGACACTTAACAAAAAAAAAAACACAACAAAACAAAAAACTAGCCGTGTGACCTTGGGTAAGTCACTTAACCCCAATTGTCCTACCTTCCCCCCTCCGGAAAAAAAAAGCAAAAAAAAAAATGCTTGAAAGTCCTGTATTTCATTGAATGACCATATTTTCCCCTGAAGCATTATACTCAGTTTTGCTGGGTAGGTGATTCTTGGTTTTAATTCTAGCTCCTTTTGACTTCCGGAATAGCATATTCCAAGCCCTTTGATCCCTTAATGTAGAAGCTGCTAGATCTTGTGTTATCCTTATTGTGTTTCCACAATACTCAAATTGCTTCTTCCTGACTGCTTGCAGTATTTTCTTCTTGATCTGAGAACTCTGGAATTTGGCTGATATTTCTAGGAGTTTTCTTTTTGGGATCTTTTTAAGAGGTGACTGGTGAATTCTTTCAATGTCTATTTTGCCCTCTGGTTCTAGAATATCAGGGCAATTTTCCTTGAGAATTTCTTGAAGCATGATTTCTAGGCTCTTTTTTTTGATCATGGCTTTCAGGTAGTCCGATAATTTTTAAATGATCTCTCCTGAATCTATTTTCCAGGTCAATGGTTTTTCCAATGAGATATTTCATATTGCCTTCTATTTTTTCATTTGTTTGGATCTGTTTTATAGTGTCTTGATTTCTCATAAAGTCATTAGCTTCCATTTGCTCCAATCTAATCTTGAAGGAATTATTCTTTTCAGTTAGTCTTTGAAATTCCTTTTCAATCTGGCCAATTCAGCTTTTTAAGGCATTCTTCTCCTAACTGGGTTTTTGGACCTCTTTTGCCATTTGAGTTATGTCTATTTTTTAAACTGTTATTTTCTTCAATCAGGCTGTTGACTCACTTTTCATGATTTTCTTGCATCATTCTCATTTCTCTTCCCAATTTTTCCTCTACTTGTCTTACTTGATTTTCAAAATCCTTTTTGAGCTCTTCCATGGTCTGCAACCAATTCATATTTTTCTTGGAAGCTTTTGATGCAGGAGCTTTAACTTTGTTGCCTTCTTATATTCTGGTTCCATATTTTGATCCTCTTTGTCCCCCAAAAATAATTCTATAGTCTGATTGCGCCTCCTCTGTTTGCTCATCTTGCCAGGTAATTACTAGACTTTTGAGCTCTCTGCCATGGTAGAATTCTCTTTCCAGAGTGGAGAGAGCTTTATCCCAAATTGCTGGGGTTTTCAGAAATGTTGTCAGAGCTCTCTCGACAGCCACCACAAGCTCTGGCACAGTGGCATTCCTCACTGCTGGACCACCATCTAAGACAGTGACCCAGATCCAAGCAGGTCAAAGCAAGAGCGATTACCCTCTGAATGGTTACTTGGTCCCCCTATGATCTGCAGGCCAGGAGCTCTGGAGGGAGCCACACAGTAGCAGCTGTAGCCACAACACCTCCACCACCTCTTGCCCTGGGGACAGGGGTCAGACTGCGCTCTTCCATCATCTGGTTCCAACAGAGTTCCCTACTGACCTTTTACTTTCTCTTTGGCATTTATGTGTTGAGAAGTCTAGAAACTGCCATAGCTGCTGGTGAGTCACTCTCTTGAAGTCTGCTCTGGCCATTCTGTGCCACTGGACAGGGCTTCCCCTGAGTCTGGGCCCACAGGGCTCACATGGGACTGTCCTTGGCTCCTAGTTCAGCGAGATAGACCTTTCCTGTTGGCCTGCCAGGTTGCCTTCAGCAGGAGATTTGTTTCTCTCTGTCACTTTGTGGGTTCTATAGCTCTAAAATTTGTTTAGAATCATATTTTAACAGGTACTGGAGGTAGTTGGAGCAGGAGCTCAACCAAGTTCCTGCTTTTACTCCACCATCTTGGCTCTGCCCTCCTCACATAAGTTAAGAGACAGTGTTCTACCTCTTATTTCCTTATTTCTTTCTTAATGAATTTTTCATCCAAGACCATCAAAGAAGAACAAAATTATCCTTAATCCTGAATTGAGAAAATTGTGGGAATTGACTGAACCACACTGATTCCATCTTCTGACTCAATTCTGGATGTAGCTCAGTTCCCTTTCTATTCAATTATGGAGCTAGCTAGTCCAATTTCTGTCTTGTGAGAAAACTTTATGCAATTGTGAGAACTGGGAGAAAACTTTACTGCACTGTTTGAGCCTAGTGTTGCATGGCTGGGAAGCTGGACCACATCAATCTGCTACTTACAGAACCTTAACTAAGGACCTAGGTTATGCTGATCAGAAACCCAGTCAGATCCAAAGACTGATGCAAGGAGTTTTTTCACAACTATACATCTCAAGCAACCCATATGTCTGATCTAAAATTGGCCCCATACTGGTCAATCAATTACTGTTTCTTTGTGCCTTTCATTGCAGACACTTGGGGAAGGGGGACATCTTTTTTTTTTTCAGATTTCAGGGAGTTTCACCTGTTTGCTCTCTCCCTCTTAACTTGGAAAGTCCCTAATCTTTCCTCCAATTAGAAATCAGATTACCTAATCTTATATCCTGTTCTGTTTTTCTTCCTCCTTCTAATGTATAAAAATTGGTCTCCACCTATATTCAGGGTCCAGTGCCAAGCTGAGGAGGCTTGGTCCCTATTTGTTAAGCAACTGGCATGCATTGCTTAATAAACTGATATACTCAGAAATGGAAACTTTTGTTTCCTCAGTTATTTCAGATTTTACCCATCACAGTTTTACCAGTCACAGTCCCTGTTTCCCTTAATTTTTTTTTGCTTTTGCTTTTTGGAGGACAATTGGGGTTAAGTGACTTGCCCAAGGTCACATGGCTAGTGTTTTTTTGTGTTAAGTGTCTGAGGTTGGATTTGAACTCAGGTCCTCCTGACTCCAGGGCTGGTGCTCTATTCACTGCACCACCTAGCTGCCCCATTTCCCTTATTTTTAAGTCTGTCACACTAAAAAGTTATTAGGATTCTGAAAGGCTTCTTGTTCTCCTAGTAGAATATAAGCACTTAGTCATTGTTTAGTCCCTTCCAATTGCTCAAATACATTTCTTTCTAGCTTTTCTTTCTTCTTGTGTTTGCATTTCAATATTTCCATTTAGCTCTGGTCTTTTTGTTAAGAATGCTTGAGAGTCCTCTATTCCATCAAAGATCTACTTTGTTTTCTGTAGTATTATACTAAATTGTGCAAGGTATGTTATTCCATTTCCACAGATGAAGTCAATCAAAGAGGCTGCAGACTACCATGTGTTAAGCAGACTGGAACCACACATGAATTCTGTGTCAGCACTCTTCCAGAAGCAGGCTCCTTAGCGCCTCCAAATAAGGGGATGCTGTCAAAGGTATTCTGTGCAAGCACCAGACCTCTGTTAAATAAGCCTTTATATTTTGCCTTTGGGAAACTGCGTATTGCAAACTTTCCTTTCATTTACAGTGATAGCTACAAATGACTCCTTGGATGATTAACAAGCATTTATATAGGACTTACAATATGCCAGGCACTTAGTTAAGCTATTCTTCTTTCTGAAAGAGGTTCATGATATCAGGGAGGTGATGTGCATCACGACATGCAAGTGAACTGGATTTAAGTGAGGGAGGGTTGTGCAAAGTCACCAGCCTCACTTTCTCCTCGGAAGCCAACTGGGTCCAGGGGCAAGATATAGATCAGGATGACTAGAGATGGCCTAAGCTAAGCACACAATATTCAAAGGCAAAAGGTTTCTACCCTTAAAGAGCATGCCACCTGAGGAAATAGACAACATTTAAATAACTAGGTACACATAAGATATATCCATACTAGACAGAAAGTCATTTGAGAGGGGAGCGCACTACTGGATTCCCTTGTTGCTTGCAGTATTTTTCCTTTGCCTGGAAGGTCTGGATTTTGCCTATGCTGTTCCTGGGGAGATACATGAACATGTGCTTGTCTAAGTGATCCTGTGACTGGATTTCAAATTCCTAGCTGTCTCTTTTGCTTGGTGATTTTTTTTCTTGATCTCTGTGTCCCAAATAATAATGTAGAAATAAATAAATGAACAAAATACTTATTAAGCACTTGCTACATGCAAATCACTGGCAATACAAACAGAAAAGACAATTCTTGCTCTCAAGGAGTTCACATTCTAATTGGAGAGACATCACATATAGAAAGTTTCAGGTGCAAGTCCGATAGATGGAAAGGTCTCAACATCCTTTGGGTGCAATGGCAAGGCAGATGGTAATCCCTCTTCTTTAATGCCATTTCTACTGATAAACATATCTGTTTCTGATGCTGACCCACTTGACAAGCGCTAAGGATACTGGCAGCAAGAACTTTCTTTCCTGGCTCTTCAGTAGCTGTGGCAATCACAAATACAGAAACAGTGAGCAGACTACATCTCCACATGGGTTGCTGACATATTCATCTCCCTAAAACCCATTCCATGTATCATTTAGTGAATATTCACTATCTACTAGATATAGGCTTGGAATTAGGCAAAACAAGAGAAGTACATGTTAAGAAGACTATACATACACTCAATCTCTTGCTCCAAGACTTTCAATGGCTCCCCACTCCCTGTACGATAATATCCCAGCTCCAGAGTCTCTTAACATGTAAACATCTATCTTATCTCCACAAATCTGGGCCATGTCTCAGCTTTGCTTTCTCACCTTAACCTCTCAACAATACGATATACATACCCTACACTCGAGGTCAAACTGTTTTATCTTCCATTTCCTATGCAAGCCCTATTGTTCTCTACCTCCAAATCTTTACTCTTGCTATGCCTCTAGATAAAAATTTTCTCTCCCTCCCATCTCCACCAGTGGAAACCATATCTATCTACCATAGAAGAGATAACATTTGAGTACTAGACCTTGAAGTTGTGCCCAATTACCTCACCTAAAGTTAAAGTTAATCTTTCCTGTCCCTGTACACTATTGGCATGCTGCCATATCTGGGCTATGTTTAATTGCCTCACTTATACATCCCTTGGACCCAGAAATGGTTTCTTATCCATTTTTGTCTTCCCCATAGTGCCTAGTGCTGCATCTTATACAAGTTAGGTACTCAAATAATATCAATTTAACTTACAAACAACATCATTAAGCACCTTCTGATTAAAAAGCAACGTGCTAGGTGCTAAGGGAAAAACAAAGTTTTGATAAAATATGACACCATCCTTCATGATACTCATACCCCAGAAAATGGATAGCAGTGAAACAGAGATTCCATATCAATCAAAGACAGGCCTGTAAAACTTGTGGCCTGAGGGTTGCTTGCTAGGTGCATGCCAAAGAATTTCCTCTACCTATAAAGAATGTTTTCCTCTACATTTTTCACAGGCCACCAGAAATCCTTTGGTCACAAGTTGTGCAGGCCTGATCTAAGAGAAGATTACATAAGCACATGAGAAAGATATAAAAATACTATGGGAAAGATGATTAAATCTGGTCTTCCTTTCCCATTTTTCTTCTTCCTTGCCTATAACCAAGACCCTTAAGTGACACCTGATGACATCTGTGGGCATTTCTTAAGTCTCACTAGTAGAACTCTTAAATAAAGATAAAAAGTTATTATTTATATTAGAAAAAAACATTTAGTTACAGAAGCTATACTGAAACAAGTTTTCAATTCACTTCAATATTAGCAAATGTAACTATGAAACAAGTCAAATTAAATATCAGTCAAACAAGTTAAAATGGACTATTATAAATTAATAAACTGCTACAGCAGAGATAGTCAAATGTACACAATTTAACTATTTGACATAATATTTGTATTATGGACAGTATGATATGACATATAACAATAAGGGTATTCTTGAACACAACTAGACTGTTTTTCTCAACTGTGTCTAATTCAGATTATATATACTAATCATCTTAGTCATGGTGCCATTTTTTACCCCACTTTCAACCCCCTATAACTTTTCCTTCTGAATTCCTCTAATACTAATACTTGACAGCAAATAACCCAGTATTTACTCATAGACATAGAATTTTAGGACTGCAATTCTTTTCAACACAGCAATATGTATTTAATGTCTATTACTGAAAGGCATTGTACTATGCTCACCACTAAAGAGAAAATGATGAAGAAATGATCTCTGGCCTCAAACAGATCTAAGAATTCATCAAGTATGACTCTCTTTAATTTATAGATAAAGAAACTAAGGCAGAAAGTAATAAAGGGAACCATAAAAATCAACCAACAAGTACTTATTAAATATCTATTATATACCAGGTTGGGGACAAAAATACAATAAAAACAAAACAACCCTTACTCACAAGGAGCACATTGTCATAATGGAAGAAATAAGTATATATAAAATATATAAAACATAAAGTGACTAAATAGAAACATATACAAAATAATTAAATGCAAATTAGTTTTGCAAGGAAGGCACTAGAAGTTGGGGGTTCAGAAAAGGTTTCATATAGAAGATGAAATGTGGGCTGTCTTAAAAGAGGAGAGGTTCTTCATGAGTTAGAGATAAGGAAAGCACATTCCAGGCTTATGGGATAACCTGTGCAAAGGTATGGAGATAGGGGATAGAGTGACAAGTGTGAGGAACATAGAAAATGCCACCTTGGTTAAATTGATGGTAATACCTCATTTTTCATCAGCAGCTCTGCTTGGTTTCAACTCCATGGAACCCCCAGCAGCCTTTCCCTCATCCCCTCTTCAGCTTCCTTTTGTGTATTGTCCCTCCCCCCTCCCATTAGATTGTAAGTTCCTTGGGGGCAGGAGCTATCTTTCTTTTTCTTATTTGTATCCCTAGCACTTAACACAGTGCCTGGCACATAGTAGATGCTTAATAAATTTTTATTTATTAAAAAAAAAAGAAATGGTCTCACTCAGTGGTAGCCAGCAGCACTCATAGGCTACTTTGGGTATACCCCCTTTATTTGTCCCTTCCTTTACCCCAGCTCTAAATTCTCAGACTAGGATAGTGCACAGCCTCAGATTAAACAAAAATGGAAGAAGAAATTGCTGCTCTTGTCATTGACAATGGCTCTGGCATGTGCAAAGCTGGCTTTGCTGGAGATAATGCTCCTCAAGCTGTGTTCCCCTCCATTGCTGGATGCCCAAGACACCACCCCACTGAACATGGCATTGTTACCAACTGGGATGACATGGAGAAAATCTGGCATCATACCTTTTACAATGAGCTTCGTGTAGCTCCTGAGGAACACCCTGTTCTGCTTACAGAAGCTCCCTTAAACCCTAAGGCCAACAGAGAGAAGATGACACAGATTACATTTGAGACCTTCAATACCCCAGCCATGCATGTTGCTATTCAGGCTGTGCTGTCTCTGTATGCCTCTGGTTGTACCACTGGTATTGTTATGGATTCTGGTGATAGTGTCACCCACAATGCGCCCGTCTACAAGGGTTATGCCCTTCCCCATGCCATCCTTCATCTAGATTTGGCTGGCCATGACCTGAGAGGCTACTTCATTAAGATACTGACAGAAAGAGGGTACAGCTTCACTACCACAGCTGAAAAGGAAATTGTTCATGACATCAAGGAGATGCTGTGCTATGTTGCCCTGGACTTTGAGCAGGAGATGGCCACTGCTGCTTCCTCCTCTTCCCTAGAGAAGAGCTATGAACTTCCTGATGGCCAGGTGATCACCACTGGCAATGAGAGGTTCAGGTGTCCAGAGGCCCTCTTCCAGCCATCCTTCCTGGGTATGGGATCCTATGACATTCATAAAACCACTTTCAATTCTATCATGAAGTGTAATGTTGATATCTGAAAGGATCTATATGCCAACACAGTATTGTCTGGTGGTACTACCATGTACCTGGGTATTGCTGACAGAATGCAGAAAAGAATTCACAGCAGGGGCGGCTAGGTGGCGCAGTGAATAGAGCACCCTGGAGTCAGGACTCCCTGAGTTCAAATACAGCCTCAGACACTTAACACAAAAAACTAGCTGTGTGACCTTGCGCAAGTCACCTAACCCCGACTGCCCTCCAAAAGAGAAGGAAGGAAGGAAGAAAGAAAGAAAGGAATGAAAGAAAGAAAAGAAAGAAATGACAGCCCTGGCACCTAGCACAATCAAAATTAAGATCATTGCTCCCCCTGAACATTAAGTATTCCATCTAGATTGGTGGTTCTATTCTGGCATCTCTCTCCACCTTCCAGCAGATGTGGATCAGCAAGCAGGAATATGATGAATTTGACCCATCCATTGTCCATCGCTAATGCTTCTAAATGGACTCCTAGCAGATGCATAGCATTTGCTGCATGAGTATTCACAAGGCAAAAATTTGCCCAGGCAAATATACACCTCATGTTAGCCTCATGAAACTGGAATAAGCCTTCTTTGAAAAGAAACTTGTCCTTGGGGAAGTTTGTATCTGATATTAGACAAATATCAGCACTTTCTAGATTGTTGAACTGTTATTGATTTGACCTCATATTCAAGTTAACAGTTGTTCTCTTGGTGTACATTTTAGCATACCTTGTACATATCTTTGATCTAAACCCTGATACAGGTCACTTCATTTTGACAGGTAAGGCTAAGAGTTAACTTCCATAGAAAATTGACCTGATAATATGGCAATATAGTATCTGGCGGGTTGACACTCAACTGCTGTACAGTTTAGTCCTATAGAGCATCAGATCTATACAGGGTATCTAAAGGTCAGATTTCCAGCATCTAAAAGAGCTGACTTACAGAATTTCTCTCCTAAGGCTGGCAAGAGTTTATTAAGTGTGTGTTGCATCTTGCCACCATCCTAGCAGGAATACATATTGAATCCAAGCCTTAGGAACCGGTTTTTTTTTTCTTAACCCACTGTTTTCCTCCAGTGTCATGGGGCTAAGTTACTCAACCTTGAGTTGCAAAAAAGTTTGCATTTACAACCTGTAAATATGTGCATCTAGTTAATTTATGTAAGATGTTTGTATGTAGCCTTAATGTTTCTCACATGACAGTAGAATATCAAAATTTTTAAGTCATCCTAAGAGTTGAGAATTGTAATGCCCAACACATCATTGTGTAAGGAAAAATAAAAGTGCTACAAGTAAACTGGAAAGAAAAAATTTTTTTTTTTAAATTTGAATTAAGTTGGAAAGCGTGGGAGGAAAAGTAATATCAAATGAAGGTGGAGAGAATAGGTTGGGGTCAAGCTTTGTATGGCTTTAAAAACAAGGTATATTTTATCCTAGAGGCAATAAGAAGCTAATGGAGTTGTTGAATGAGTAGAAATTACATGGTCAGATTTGTGGTTCAGGAAAATCAATTTGGTGGTAGTCTGTAGGGTTATGGCAATAATCTAGGTGAGAGGTGATGAGGGCTTGAACTAAGGTGGTAGCCATGTTGGTAGAGAAAAGGGGTCAAGATGCGACAGATGTTGTGAGGGCAGAAATGGCAAGATTTTGCAACTGACTATAGATGTGTGTGATGAGGGAAAGTAACTAGTCAAATATAATGCCAAGATTAAGAATCTAGGAGACTAGAAAGATGGTGGTGCCTTCAGCACAAATAGAATAGATTTAGAAGGGGAGATTTGTTTTTTTGGGTAAAGATAATAGGTTTAGTTTTAAACATGTTGAGCTTAAGCTGACTCCATCCATCCATTCTGGCATATCCAATAGGTAATTAGTGATGCAGGAATGAAGCTCAGGGGAGTGCCAAGGGCTGGATATATAGATCTGGAAATCATCTATACAGAATGATAATTAAAACCATGGGAGGTAATGGGATTGCCAAGAGAGAGAATATAGAAAGAAAAGATTAAGGAAGAGGGTCCAGAACAGAACTTTGAGGAATGCTTTTAATTAGTGGCTCTGATATAGATATTGTTGTTCAGTCATTTCAGTCATGTCCAACTCTTCATGACCTCATTTGGAATTTGTATGATGAACCAGCAAAAGGGAAAGAGTGATCAGACAGGTAGGAAACTGGATAAGAATTGTGTCACAAAAACCCAGAAAAATCTCTGCAGTTATTCTCAAAGAATTCAGTACCTAGAATATAGTCCTCTTCTTCAAACCACACCATGACCCTATATTAGAGGACTTCAACATACATGTTTGATGTTTCCTCAAGCATCTTGGTTTCCTAGTTTCTCAGTCTCCTCGTTGCTCATTGATCTATTCCTTCACTCCACCAGTCATGAAAGGATGGTCATACACTTGATCAAGTTTTCTATCTCCATCATTAAGAATTCTGAAATTACTTTATCTAGCCATAATCTCCTATCATTCCATCTCTCCCTAAGTTTTACTCCGCCTAAATCTACTCTTAGTCCTCAGGATGAAATCTAATTCTCCTACCCTCCCAAACCAATCTGATTTTTCTCTTCTCTTTCCTTCTCTTCTTTTTGCTTTTTCTCTCCTCTTTCCCATCCTTCCTTATCTTAACCCTACAATTAACCAGTTCAATGTTAAGCAGTGTTATCTTAAATTTCCTGCTTTCAAGTCCTACAGCTATTGATGGCAGCATGGGTTACTCTCAGGGGTATTGGTTTTAAATAGTGCTAATCATTCAAACTAACTGGGTCCCTTGCAAATTTACGTTGCCATCTTCAGTAAGGCAATTCTCCTATTTTTCCCTTATTAGTTCTCCATTACATTCCTTACAATGGCTGTTATGTATCTTCTGTTCTCTCAAGCCTTCTGTACTACTCTGCCTCCTTCCCTGCTCCCCTCTCCCCCCAGCCTAGGACTTGGCCTTATACTTGACTAAGAATACAGAGGTCCATTGTTGTGAACTCTTTCCCTCTTCATCTCAAAACACCTTGACATCATCCCCCATTCTCTCCTCCTTTACTCCAGTCTCTGATTAATTTTATTCTCCAAAGTCAACTCCTCAACATGTATCCCTGATCTTATTCCCTCCTCTCTCCTATATTATGGAATCTTGCCTCCATAATCATCCCCTCTCTAATCTTTGATCTCTTCCTTTTTTATTGGCTCCCTTCCTATTACCTACAAACATATCCAGGTCTCCCCCATCCTCTTTTTGGTCTCATTTATTTATTTTTTAAAATTTTCAAGTAACAAGTATTTTTTTAATCTGTGCCTCTCCTACTACATCCATCCCCACTGAGAAAACACACACAACCCACTTAACACACATTTATATAGTCTGGCAAACAACTGTGTCTTTCTACATTTTAATTTCATGATCTCCCTTAAAGGAGGTGAGTGGCATATTTCATATTTATCCTTTTGGACTCATTGGTTATCATCATGCTAAATGGAGTTAAATCTAAATATTTCCTATAATACTATCATTGTATAAAATGTTCTCCTAGTTCTAGTCATATCAGTCTGCATCAATTTATAAGAGTCTTACCAGATTTCTCTGAAAGTGTCCACTTTATCATTTCTTATGGTATAATAATATTCCATTATATTTATATGTATTTGTTTAGCCATTTCCCAATAGGAAAATACCCCTTAAGTTTCCAATTTCTGGCAACTACAGAAAAAGCTACTCTAAATATTTTTGTGCCAATAGATCATTTTCCTTCTTTCTTTTATTTCTTTGGCATAGGGACTTAGTAGTAACAGGTGGGTCAAAGGATATGCACAGTCTACACAGAGACAGTTTCTAATTGCTTCCTGGAAGGGGTGGGCTAATTCACAGCTCCACCAACAGGGCATTATTGTACCTGTTTTCCCACAACCCCACAATATTTGTCATTTTTTTATAATCTTTTACAACCAGACAGATGTAAAATGGAACCTCAATATTGCTTTAATTTGCACTTCTCCAGTTATTTCTAATCTGGAGCATTTTTTCATTTGATTGATAGCCTAGATTTCATCCTCTGTAAACTGCCTTTTCATATCTTTTGATATGAGGAATGGCTTTTACTCATATACATTTAAATCAGTTCCTTACATATCATGAATATTCAATCTTCATTTTTGCAAAGAATTTTTTTTTCTCGGTTAACTGTTTCCCTCTTAATTTTTTTAATTTTTAAAATCAGATTAAAGATCTGTTTAAAAGTGCAAAAACTTTTAAAATTTATATAATTGAAATTGTCCATTTTATCTTGGATGATCTTCTTTTCACTTACTTAGTCACGAACTATTCCTTCCACTATACATAGATCCAAAGGGTAATTTTTTCCTTTCTCCTCAAATTTGTTTATGATGTGACCTTTTCTCTGCAGGCCATGTATCCATTTGGAATTATACTTGGTATATGGAATGTTGGTCTAAATATGATTTGTACTAGATCACTATTCAGTTTTCCCATTCTTTTTTGTTAAATATCAAGTCCTTCCACTGGGATCTATGGGTTTATCAAACATTATGCTACTGTCTGCTTCAGAATTTGGGGTACTAATAAACATTTTTTTTTAACCAGTACCAAATTATTTTAGTGGTTGTTGCTGTGAAGTACATTTCGAGGCTTGGTACTGATAGTCTCCATTCTTTCCCACTTTTTTCATTATTGCCTTCAAGATTCCTGACCTTTGTTCCTCCGTGTGTATTTTTATTATTTTTTTCTAGGTCTATAAAATATGCTTTTGGGAGTTTGTTACAACAATAAATAAGTAAATTAATTTAGGTAGTATTTTTGTTTTTATTACATCAACTCTGTGAATAATTAATGTTTCTTCAATTATATATTTCTGCAAAGTGTTTTATAGTTAGATACATAAAAAGTCTGTGGGTGAATCTTGGAGATATATTCTCCAGCGTTTTATTTCTGTAGTTATTTTGAATGGAAATTATCTTTCTAGCTTTTTTTGCTGGGTTTCATTGATTATTTATGGAAATGCTGATGATTTATGTGGACTACAACTTTACCAAAGTTATTATTTCAATTAATTTTTAATGGACTCTTTAGGGTTCCCAAAGGGCACTATCATCTCATATGGAAAAAGTGATTAATTTTGCTTTTTGTCTATGCCTATTCTCTTAATTCTTTTATCTTGTCTTATTGCTACAGCTAGTATGTCAAGTAGTATGTCTATGACTATGTTAAGCAGTAGTGATGATAACACAAATCCTTGCTTTACTCCTGGATCTTACTGGAAAGGCCTCTTATCTCATGCATTCTTTCATTTATTTATTTATTTATTTTGGAGGGAAGAAGGCAAGTCAATTGAGGTTAAGTGACTTGCCCAAGGTCACACTGCTAGGAAGTATGTCAACTGTCTGAGGCCGGATCTGAATTCAGATCTTCCTGACTCCAGGGCCCATACTCTATTCACTGTGCCACATAGCTGCCTCTCACCCATTCTTAAAAAAAAAATTCTCACTTGGCCTGCAGTCCCTTCAAGCTTACCCTATACCTTTCCTTGATTCTCAAACTCCTAAAAAATGCTGACTACTCTTATTGCCTCCATTTCCTCTCCACTCACTCACTCCTCAACCCTTTGTAATCTGGTTCCCAAACTCATTTCTCAAATGAAACCTCTTAATGATCTCTAACTCTATTGGTCTTTTCTCATCCTTCTTGATCTTTCTGTAGTTGAAACTATTGAATACCCTGTCTTCTTAGGATATTCTCTTCTCTCTGGCTTTTCATGTCATTGCTCTCTTGGTCTTCCTCCTACCTGTATGACTATTCCTTCTCAGTCTATTCTGCTGGATCATCATCTATATCATGCTCCCCAAGTGTGGGTAGCTCCCAAGGCTCTACCCTAAGCCTTCTTCTTTTTTTCTCTACATTCTCTCATGTAGTGATTACATCAGCTCTCATGAGTTTAATTATCATCACCATGCAGATAACTTCTAGATGTCTACCTCCTGAGCTCTAAGTCTAGCAGCTCCTTTTC
>NW_027187380.1:7416266-7515716 GCF_028583685.1 Petaurus breviceps papuanus
CTTCTAGATGTCTACCTCCTGAGCTCTAAGTCTAGCAGCTCCTTTTCCAGATAACTTCTAGATGTCTACCTCCTGAGCTCTAGTCTAGCAGCTCCTTTGCCAGGCCATCTTCCACATTGATGCCAAATTGATATTCCTATGGTATAGGTCTAACCAAGTTATTCCCCAGCTAAATTAATGGAGACTCCCAATTTCCTTTAGGATCAATACAAATTTGTCTGGTGAACTCTTTTTACAACACAGCTCTAACCTACTTTTCCAGCTTTATTACATATTACTCTCCTTCACACTCTATGGTCTAACTAAATTGGCCTTTTTGCTATTCTTCAAATGCTTCTCTTTCATGCTTTGTATGGGCTATTCCTGCTTCCTCCAGTCCTAGGACATACTTCCTCTCTCATCTCTACCTCTTGTCTCCTTTAAAAGTTTAGCTTAATGGGGCGGCCAGGTAGCACAGCGAGTAAGAGCACTGGCTCCAGTGTCAGGATGACCTGGAGATTGAATCCCGGTCTCAGACACTTAGCACCCACCCAGAAACACCTGGCTGTGTAACCTTGAGCAAGTTACTTAACCCCAATTGCTTAAAAAAATAAAACAAAATAAAGTTTAGCTTAAGAGCCACCTTCCAGGAGGCCTTTCCTAACTCCTCTCTCCTCAACTACTAGCACTTCTCCACAATAAAATCACTTTGTATTTATTTTGCATGTGCTTATATTTGTAGAAGATATGCCCTTTAGTAGAATATAAGTTCCATGACACCTTAAGAGACTTTCATTTTTGCCTTTGTTTCCAAATGCTGCACTTACCAAGTTCCTAGCACATAAAAGACCCTTACTAAATATGTTTGTTGACTGAATGATAATGGAAGAAAACCTAGACTAAAATTGAGTCCTAGATCCTAGCTCCAGGTCTGTCACTCTTTGTATGATGCTGAACAAATTATTTAATCTCTTTCAATCTTGATTTCTTTATCTATAATATTCTATGACTTTAATGAACTCTATAATTCTAATTAAACTGCCAACTCTGAAGATTTTGATAGTATAACTTTCAGCACTCCAACTGACTCACAATTGGCTTACTGATTATAGTAAGCTACTATGTTATTACCTTTCAATTCACTGTGCATATTACTACTTTCCTTCCCTTACTCTCATACTCAAAAACCTACAATGATTTCCTATTAACAGATTGTCAAAACTAATAAACCTGGATTTCAAGATAATCCATAAATTAACTCTACCTTATCTATCAAATATCCCTCTAAACAAGAATATGCTATGCAACTAACTCTTGCCCGCTACCCCCACATTTATCTTTATAGCTTAGTCAGACTATTACATGTGCAAGACATATGCTATTCATTCTGTTCAACCTAGCCAAATCTTACCTATCTTTAAAGGCCTAATTCAAATTTTTCCTTCTCTATTACATGAGACATTTATAAAGCACTTAGCATAGTGCCTGGCACATAATAGGTACTATATATGTTTCCTTCCATTCTTTCACTAAGTCTTTCCCAATTAGAACCAGTAAAGAGTAGAAAGAGATGATCCAGACCAATGGTCTTTACAGTGGAGAGCTGTGGCATGATCCCAAGGGGTGTATGATCAACCAACTGAAGAGCAACTGCTCATCCCTAGGTGTGTCTCCAACACAACCACACAATCCGCTTTACTCAGTTCTGCCAACACTCTTTCAGATGCAGACCCTTGAGGGAGGTTCTTAACCTAAACTGACAAAGGTACCCAAGCAGGGACAATTTACCCACCACCAGCATACTCACACCTTGCCTGCCCAGATTACCCTGTGACTGTGGTAGGTGTCCCTCTTAAGGTTCTGTATTCTGAGGCATTGGCTAGTGGCTATGAGTCTTAGCCCCACTTTTTGTTTCTGGGAGGACAGAGTTAGGTTCCACAGACTGGAATCTCTACTACATTACTTTTTGCCCCAAACCCACTCATCTTCCAAACTTCCCTACATCTTTTAAGGGGACCACTATCCTTCTAGTCAACAGGTTTGAAACCTTGGGATCATTCCTCCTCATTCTCAATCATACCACACATCAAATCAACAGCCAAATCTTGTTATATCCATTCCCTTCTCTTTCTTTACTCACACTTAACATCCAACTTCAGGATTGGAAGATAACAATAACCCCCTAATTGGTCTCCTTGCTTCAAGTCTCTCCCAACTACAATACATTTTCTAGGAAGGTGCCAAACTGATTTTCCTAAAACACAGGTCTGGTCAAGTCACCTTCCAACTCAATAAACTCCAGGCTCCCTATTGACGTAAGGATTAAGTATTAGTTTATCTTTATTTCACCCTTTTAAATTTCTATTTTTGTGTAAATTTTACAATGTATACAATTAATACAATAACGCATGTCTATAATTTATAAATAATGTATACATATATAAAATATATCTACACATACATTGAGGATGCAGGTTCAATTTTTTTTTTTTACTCATGTGGTACATGATCAAAAAAATTTTGAAAACTAATGATTTAGACTACCCTCTTTATTTTGCAGATGAGGAAACTGAGGACCCAAGAAATGACTTGCCTAAAGAGGCAGAACTGAAGCTAGAACCCATGATTTTCATTCTACATTCTAGTCCACAATATGTCCCTTTTTTAAACTTCTGCTTTGAAAGAATATTATCTATAATGAAAAGAAAGGTCACATTAGATTCAAAGAGAAAGAATACGCCAGTTACAACTACCAAGCCTTTGACATTGGCAAACACTTCAAGGAGTTTGCAGGTGAACTATAACCTCTACCCCAGTCAGGAAATTCAGCCACACTGGCTGAATCATTCATTACCTTCAGGCCCAAAAGCAGTTTTGCAAGGAAGGCTGGGGTTTATTCTCTAAGGAGGTGGAGAAGCTCTACCTACAAATCAACAAGTTTGTTCTGGCATCTCACTTTTTTGGGTATTCTGGGCATTCATCCAGAACCAGTTCTTCACTACTGACTTTGACTTCCTCAAATACAGAGTGATCAGACTCAACCAGTACTTCAAGGTGAAGCCTCAAGTGTTGGTCTTGGAAATGCCAAAGTGACCAGACTCCAACCCTGTCCACCTAGCCAGACCTGCTCTCAGAGCCCCTGCTTGGCTCTTGGACTCATGCTTAAAGGGCTGGGGCAAGAGAGGGATGTAGGTGGGGTCTACCTGGTTGGGCAGTTGAGAAGCTCATGATCTGTGCCTCTGGCCTCTGGCCATCGACCTCTCTGCTGTCTGGCTACGGGCTCTGGGACTGAGAGGACTAGCTCATAGTGCCCTTCCCCTTCAGCTTCTTCTCCCAAACTCTGGTGGGGAGAGGAGTACCTGTAGAGTACCAGGGATTATCAACATTCTAGGGCAGACAGCAAGACAATCAATGGGAACCACAGGAATCCTCCAAACACCACATTACCCTCATCTCTCTTTGCCATCAGAGGTACCTTATATCTGTATTGGACCATACTCAGGTTGGGTAACGGGTAGAAAGGTCTCCTTTCTACCACCAATGTCCACAGTGTCTCTAATTCAAACCCTTCCCCCCCGGTCCTCTACTTTTCCCAAGCAGAAAGTGATGAACTCCCTTTCCTGAAATCAGCAACCCACCAACATGATACATCTTGGATGGAAAGAGCCCAGGTTGGGAATGGCTCCCCCATTAGCAGCCTCATCTGATCTCCTGTACTGCTCCCAGCATTTTACTTTCTCCAGACCCAATTACTACCTCCTAATCTCACCCACCTCCAATCCAATTTCACTCACTTCCCACTCAGGTGCTGGGGTCTGTGTTCTCTAGCCCTTGGCCAGCACCTTATGAAGGTCTAGTGACTAGACTATTGCTATCTTACTCCCAAACTGTCCTCATATTTGGGATTGCTTGGGGGGAATTATGGGGTGCTGTTGGGCAAAGCCTAGCTCAGTATGTCTTGCTAACCTTGATCCTCTGAGAATCCACAGTGCAACTCTCAATCCAAGATGTCTACCTAGCCATGTATTTCTATTGTATACAATGAACCTGAATTAGAGGCCCCTCTGTCCTTGGCAAGCAGAGGTTCCAAGAAAGCCAGGGAATTAGTTGTTTCTCTGGTTAGGATCTAGCCTGGACAAAAGTAGAGGATGTCCTGACCTCCTGAGTTCTTTCACCAACCACCACTCCCCCTTAGCAACTGACTCTCCCCAAACTTCTTCCTGACCCCAGGGCTCTTCATGGGACCCTTCTCTGCTCTGGCATGTAAAACAAACCATGAGATTGAGGGGAGAAAAATTCAATTCTGTCATGATAGGGATATAGATGCAGTGTGGTGTAGTAGGGAGCTGGTCTCAACTCTAGGAAGTCTTGGATTCAAGTCCTACTTCTTATAAATTCTGGCCAAGTCACTTTAATATCTCAGTGCTATAGGCAACTATTTTAAGATTATGAAGTTGCAGAGAAGGTACCAACCTGCAGTGGTAGAGGAAGTTCTTCACTGGCGCCTCTCCATAACAATGAACCCCTAATAAGATCATAAACTGCAAGAGGATGATACTGCTATTTAACAATATGTCATAGTTTCCCTTGAATACTCCTAAAGTGCCCACCTAATACAATGCCTAACTCAAATTCTTGCTGATCACTTTCTCAGCAAGATTGCTTATCACCCTGGTTATTCTAGTGTCTTCTTCAGTGGTTCCATGAACAGACTAGTTCACACTAATCATAGCTTCTCAGAGCTCTATGTTTAACTTTTCTTGCTTATGTAGGACTCTAGGCAATATTACCTATTCTATTAGATTAAATTAAACATTTGCTATGTTTAATATGTATCAGGCTGCTATATTTTAACAATGGAATTACCAAAGACAGAACTGCTGACTGTCCTCAACTTTTCACTATGCTCAAGTTGGTAGAATTATCATTTCTCAAAACAATTTAGACAAAGAAACTCAAAGTTCAACTTATCTTTGTTCTTTCATTCAAATGAATGCCAAATCATGCTGCTTTGATATATGTGTGTGTTTGTGTCAATTTTTTCAACAATGATTTGCTAGGTAGTGGTGGAATACATGTATGTAATATTTTTCAGGGGGGTGGAGAGGAATAGTAAGAGAAATTTCTTCCAGCTATGTACTGCAAGTGCCAAAATTACTTGCAGCCTATATGGTGGTCCCTTCCCATTAATCCAAGGAAATCTGTCATCTTCTGCCACCAAGAATGTTCTACTATTTTACTGTCAGCTTTCACTAAGGAAATTTATAGAAAGAAAAAGAGAGAAGGACCCTTGAAAATCATCTAATCCAACCCTACTACCACCTTCCCCTCATTTTACAAGAAACTGAGGCCCAGAGAAAAGACTTGGTAGAGTGTCTTGAACACAGATCTATTGGTTCAGCATTTTTCCCCTGCATCATGATAGTCTTTTTTTTTTTGGCCACATTTCATAGTGAAACCCTCAGTTACCCTAGGTTTTTCTCACTTATGCACTACCAACAACAGGGAAAGTATATAGGAAAAATAAAAGATACAAAACCTCTAAAGAAAACTAAGTAGTTTCCTCATTGGTTACATTGAAACTAGATTTCTGTTCTCTATCTTTAGGAAGACTGTGATTGACCTTTCACTTAGATGGGAAAAATGAGGTGCTTTGTCCAGACCTTGCTCCTTTCCTCCTTGTCAGAAATCCAGAATTCTTTGATCTTAATTACAATCTGACCTTACACCTTACTTCCCCCGACTTCTTAGCTCTGTCTCCCAAACCACCCCACTTTCTTCTCCTTTCTTTATTGCAAGGAAAGGGGAATATATACCTTGACTGGAGAAGAGAGACATTAGAGGTAGCATGGTGGTAGTGGAGAGGACCAGCAAAGAAATTAGGCTAAGCAGGTTTCAGGGGCTCTTTCTGATATATAAAAGCTATGTCACCATGGGCAAGTCATTTTGGTGGCTCCCATTTGCCCCTGAAAGGGTCAGCCAATCACTGGGGGGTTTGGGAAGAAGAGGGCTTCCAAACTGATGAAATTACAGATCCCAATAAAAAGAGACTACTTTTCAGAGGCAGTGGGCCAAAGGTACATGAGAAAGCAGAGGGCGCTGTTTGGAAGACTGCCCACAATGCTGGGGAAGAGGAAGGCAAGTATACCATTTATGTGATCAGCTGTCAGCCCAGGAACTTAACTTTCCTGAGCTATCCAATTCAATTTACCAAACATTTATTAAGCACCTACTATGTACAGGGAATGGTGGTAGGTTCTGGGAATAAAAACAAAATTAATTTTAAGAAAGTCCCTGCCCTAAAGGAATTTCTATTTTACTGGGGAGGAGGGAAGGAGAGATAATGTGTAAACAGATACATGACATATACATATACATATATATAAATGAGATGATAATATGAGGAGGAAAGAGAATTAATGACTGGGTGATCAGGAAAGAGTTCCCATAAGGAAGTAGCCCTTGAGCTGAGCCTCTTGAGGGAAACTAGGGAGTCTAAGAGATGGAGGTCAGGACAGAATGAATGCCAAGGATGGAGGGGAGGGGAGAAAGAGACAGCCTGTGCTTGAAGGCAAGGGACAGAATGTCAAATTCAGGAACACAAAGCAAGCCAGTTTTGCTGTAACACTGAGTATGTGAAGTGGAGCAATGTGCAATAAGCCTAGTAAAGTTAAACTGGAATCTGAGTAGAGCTTTCAATGCCAAAACAGAGGACTTGTTATTTTAATCTAGAGGCAAATGGGAGCCACCAAAGGTACTCAAGTAGGGGGAGTGCCATAGACTTCTGTTTTAAGAATATTAATTTTTTTTTTTGCTTTTTTTTTTGGAGGGGGAAGGTAGGGCAATTGAGGTCAAGTGACTTGCCCAAGGTCACATGGCTCGTAAGTGTTAAGTGTCACAGGCCAACTTCGAACTCAGGTCCTCCTGACTCCAGGGCTGGTGTTCTATGCACTGCGCCACCTACCTGCCCCTTAAGAATATTATTTCAGCAAATGTATGAAGGATGGATTGGAGAGTGCAGAGAACGGAAGCTGAAAACCCCAAATGGAAGCTGTTACAGTATCCAAGCAAGAGACAATGAGGATCTGAAAGAGGTACGAGTGGAAAAAAGGGAATAGATGGAAGAGATTCTGAAGGCAGAATTGACAAAACTTGAATAACTGACTGAATATGGGTGGTGAAAGAAAGGGAAGAATGAAGGATGACTGAAAGTGAAACTGAGTAAATAGAAAGATGATGGTTTCTATAACAGAAAAGGGAGTATTTGTGGAAAGGAAGAGTTTGGGTGGGGAGATAATGAGTTCCACTTGAAACACTTTGGGTTTAAGTTGTATATGAAGCATCCAATTAAGAGATGTCTGAAAGGCAGTTATTCAGACCTAGAACTGAATACATATGTTTGAGAGTCATCAGCAAGAGATAAAGCCATAGGAAGCAAAGAGATCCAAGAGACATTGTTGAGAGAAAAGGGGGCCCAGAACAAAAGAGGACACTCATGGTTAGGAGTTTGAATAAGGATAGTGATCAGTAAAGATTGAGAATAGTCAGACAGATGAGAGAAGTAGTAAAGAACAGCGTCATGGAAATCCTGAAAGGAGAAAGATTATTAAGAAGGATGGGATAGTCAATGCTGTCAAATGTTGCAGAGAGGTTAAGAATGGTGAGGACCAAGAAAAAGCCATTAAATTTAGTAATTAAAAGGTTATTTTGTAAAGAGCAATTTCAGTTGAGTGGTGGGAATGGAAACCAGATTGCAAGGAGTTGAGAAGTAGAAACAATGAGTGGACACTACTTTTCTTAGGTGTTTAGTGGTGCAAAGGTGGACAAAGAATAACCTGAGAGTATAATAAAAGGTTTAGTTTTTTTTTTTAAGGATGATAGAATCAAGTGAAAGTTTGTTTTTGTTTTTTTAGGCATGGGGAAGAGTAGGGCCTGTTTGGTGAGGATGGATCCGGCAGGCATCAGAAGGAAAGCTTGAAAATTATAGAGAAGGGATGATTGTGGGAGCAAGCTTGAGGGAGGGCCTTCTTCCTTCTCAAGGCTAACTCCTCTACTTGTACTGGAGCAGGTCTGGAGAAAAGGAGGACAGAGTTAGGGACAATGCTGGTGATCTGACAGGTAGTATAAGTGGGGAGAATAAGGTAGCTCAAGATAGGTAGCCTCAATTGTTTCAGTGACATATAAGGTTAAATCCTCTGCTGCAGAGGGTAAAGTTAGCTTGATGAGAGAAGAGGCCTGTAACAGAGAATGTGAGGAGTGGGACAGCAAGTTAATCAGGAAAGAATAAAAGGTTTCTGTATAGCAGTAAATAGCCAGTTGAGATTACATAAGAAATTTGTAGTGGACCTATTCAAACTCCCCTATATTCCTCCCTTTATCTTTACAGACAGTATCTGTATATAGGTATTTATCTTTCTGCTACACTACTACAAACAAACTCCTCTTTCCTGCTCTAATCCTAGCCTCAGCCCCTGCCCCAGTCTCTAGCACCATCCCATTTTGACTGATCCTCATTGGCAGTTGCCAAAAATATCTGCTCAATGCTCCTGACCATGCCATCTAATCAAACGTTGGTAGTGAATGCATATTGCTCTACAGATCAAACCCTGAAAAAAACCTCACCTGGACAAAAGATCCCTGAAGCTAAGGAGAGGGGTGTGTGTGTTTGTTTTTTAACCACATGAATTTAATAAGCTACTGGATTCTAAGGCTGAAGAAGGCCTGAAGTGCATCACGGATAATAATGTTTGGATGGAACGGAAAATTGGTATGCATCATCCAGGGTTCTGGATCACAAATTTCCTCCCCTTTTTGTTACATCTGATGCTCTTTACAGAGATTGTAATTATTAAGTAATGGCTGCACTTCAGTGATGGCACAAGCCAGTTACTTTGGGGGAAAAAATAATGGCTAATAATAATGATGATGATGGTAGCTAACATTTATATAGCACCTAGTATGTCCCAGGAACTATGCTAAGCATTTACAAATATTATCTTATTTGATCCTTACAATCCTGGGAGATGGGTTCTAAAAAAATCTTTTGAGGCTACAATAAGCAAATTTATAGCTCAGAATCAGCATAAAATATCTTGGATGAAATTAATTTGATATGCAAATGAAGTGACAGAAACAAGCATACACTCACTAAACTGAGAAGGGACATAGGTAGCTATAAATTTTATATAAGCCCCCAAAAGGGAGGACTTCTGATTTAAGCTTATTTGTTGATAAGAGAAAGGCTGGTTGATCATATATATGAAGATATATTTCAGGATTTTTCACTTATTACACTAAGATATCTTGTATATGGTTACAATTCTAAATTAGAGCCCCACATCACACTGATTCAAACACTAATGGGTCTGGAACTAATAAATGGGGATGATTTAAATGGGGATTATTTAAATGTTTACTGTTAGATTCATTTGTTGATAGTAACAGGTACATTAATATAGAGCACTTCCCAAAACCATAAGGATACTACCAAGTCTTTCCTGACCATCCTCATCATCATCATTTGCTTTAAACCCACTGAGAAGCCCATGACAGAGGTCAACTCATTTGACATATAATGTAGAACCCCCACCACCCCAAACCTGGTGCATCACCAAGGCACAAAGGACTCAGTTCCTTCAGAAAGCACAGCAAAAAATGATTTGCCACTGCATTACATTCTCAAAATCCAATAGGATTTCCTCTATTCCATCCCAATAGAACGTCGTACATCAAAAACATACCTGACTTGGTAATTACAGTGAAGATTTAAAAGATTCAAAAAAAAAAATAAAGGATGTGAAAGCCATTCGAATTTTTTAAAATTTCATTTTATGTATGTGCGAGAGAAAAAAAATATATACCCGTGATCCCATCATTATCGGTGATAGAAAAACCTGGCACTGATACCATCCCCACCCTGCCCTGCCCTACCCTACTGTGGCTGTTAGGCAAGTGTCTGTATCTTATACCTGAACCCGGCCAGGCTAAGCCACATGTCCAGTGCTGAATTCACACTGAAATCTGAAAGCAACAGGGGCTGGGGAAAGGCCAAGTCACCCAAACACCAAGTTCTCGTTTAAAACACCATCCATTCCCTGCCCCCCGCCCCAAATCTGCAACCGCGCCAAAAAAATAAAAATAAAAATAAAAAAGCAAACCATCCCCAAACTCGAGGGTTCCGGGGGGACTCCAAGCCAGCCCGGTGCCAACCCTCGTTCCCCTCCCACTCCCCCTCCCCCTTCCCCTCAGATACTACCCGACCCGACACTCCAGCCTGCAGGACTCGGGCTCTCTCCCTCCCTCCCCGGTGGCGTACACGAGGCGTACTTCTCCCCTGGGGGCACCAGGAAACTGACAGCAGGGGAGAGCGGGGGCGTACTTGGGACCCCGTCCCCGCCCGGGGGCTCTCGGGGGCGTGGGCCCGTGATCCAGCTGTCCGAGGGCCGGGCCGGGCCGCAGAGGAGGAGGAGGAGGAGCAACGTCCCGGGGCCTAGGCCGCGCCAGGCCCTGCCCGAGCCCGAGCCGCAGCCCGGCCCGGGCCAAGCGTGGCCTCCCCGCCGCCGCCGCCGCCGCCGTCGCCGCCGCCGCAGCTGCCTGGGGCTGAAGGGGGCGAGGTCCTCGTTACCTGGACGGGTTCCTGCAGCACCGTCATTCTCAAGGCTCAGGCCCGCTCTCCGTCGCGCCTCAGGCCCCCCCGTAGCGGCTCCGGCCCGGCCCAGCCCCGGCTCATTTAAACTCAGCAGCGACCGTTACCGGGGTTTGGGGGAGGCCGAACGGCTGCCGAGTACACCCGAGTGCAGTACGGAAACCGCCGAAGCTAGGGCTGGCCGGAAATGCCCGAGCTCGGCCGGAAAAACACGAAAGCTGGCGGAGGGGCAGAGCGTTGCCGGAAATGCTAGAGGATTAGCCAAAGGAAAACCGAGGCTGGTTTAGACAGAGGAAGCTCACGCTTCTCTAGAACTCAGTTACCCGCGCTCTCCTTGACCAATCAGCTGCAAGCAGGCTAGCCGTGACGTCGCTGAGCGGTGTGCTTCGCTGCGCGGTCGTAGTGCCTATCGACTTTAATCAATTTAGCTCGCTTTGCGGTCCTCAGCACTTTCATTCCAGGATTGGAACCTGGACCTCAGTGGCTCAGCAAAGTATTTGGAAATGGAACTGCGGGTTATAGCAGGAATGAGAAATTACAACTGTGATTCAGTGGGGCCGGTGCTGGAGTCGGAAGGACGAGTTCGATAGCCCCTGCGTCTTGATGACCTTGGTCAAATCATTTAAACTCCCTGGTCCTCGGTGTCTTCCTCTGTTAAAATAAGGGAATTGGATTACATGGCTTCTGATGTCTCTTCTAGGAATCTGTTAAGAAACTACCATGTGCAAGTATGGCTTAGTCCTTGGGTGACTCCACACACTGAGTCAAGCCTTGAATTTAACAAGCATTTATTAAGCACATATGATGTGCAAATATCGCTTAGTCCTTGGGAACCTCCACAAACTTGAGTCAGGCCCTTTAAATTTAATTCAATTTAACAAGGTATTTATTAAACACCCACAATGTGTCTTAATCTTCAGGGTCCTGCACAAAATGAGTCAAGACCTTTATGTTTCAATTTAAGCAATTATTAAGCACCTACTAGGTTCAGGGCATTGTGCTAGTAATGAGGGAGGGCTCCCAATAGGTTTGGCAGGAACTCTGATCTTATCTAAGACCAGAACCTGTGATTCAGTCTGGAAAGAATTCAGCTCAGCCTCACTTGGAGTCAGAGTTGAAAAAGTTTATTATATGCTTTACAGGGGCCAAGGATCCTTAGGGGACCTGCAAGTGAAAGGGGGCACGGGCATTTACTTTTTTTTTTTTTAATTTCCAAGTACTTTATTGTTTCCACAATTTTTGGAAGCTTCATTGATGAACTGTGGAAAAATGTTACTTTCAAACAGCTTCCTTCATAATCCTGCTTAGCTTCTAAATCTTGGTTCTTGCGGACATATCAACATATTTCTCTCCTATACGAACAATCATTCCTCCCATGATTGAAGGGTCAGCCTTAACCTCCATTTTCAGGACTTGGCCTTTCCTTAGGAAGCTGTTCAGGACTGTTTTTAATTCTGAAAGAGTTGCATCATCTAATGCAGATGCAGTAGTAACTGAGCACTCTACTTCTCCACGATGCACACTCATCATGGTAGAAAATGCTGAAATGACTCCTGGGGTGTTGTTTAAACGACCATTTTCAGCAAGCAATTTCATGAGATTGGTAGTGATGGGGGAAAACTTCTCTTTTGCTATTACATCACTTAGGGCTTTTATCTTAATAGAATGCTTTATGTGGGGATTCATAATAGAGTCAACCATTTTGGGATCCTTCAAAAGTTTTGTTATTCTGAGTAATTCCTTTTCTACCACATCCAATTTATTCTGCTTAGACGCAGCAGAATAAAGAGCAGTGGCATATCGACCTTCTAGACCATAAACTTGAATTGGAGGCCTGACGAGTTTAGCAAATGGTCTGCCCACAGAAGTGGTGAATCAGCGAACCTGCTGGAGCATCCCGGACGTGCTGGGAGCTGCCATCTTCTCCTGTGGTCGCTGTAGGTCAAACCCGGGCATTTACTTTTTAAAGGGTAGGGCTGCCATTGTCAGGGCTGACCAGATGGATGTAAGGGACTTCAGTGCATAAAAGTTAGGACTGACTGAGAGGAACTTGTGACTTCAGTGCATAGATAGTTTAACTTGGAGATGAGATTTGGGCCAGACTGGAGGAGACATGAGGAGATTAAGCAAGAACAAAGGAGTCACAAATTGTTGCCTAGGCAGTGTGCTGATAGGGGGGAGGGGCAGAGTTTGAGGCTGGGAAAGGGATTTTACAGACAAATTGCTATTACAATTTTACAATACAAATTGCAGTTACAATTGTACAAACTGGTTTTACAAATTGATGTTACAGACTGATGTTGCCAATTGGTTTTACAAATTGCTGTTACAGATATAGATCCCAAGTACTCCAAGCACCCCATCATTAGGAGAAGGGGGAAACTGACAAAAGGAAAAAAACCATCCCTGCCTTTTAGAAGCTTGCATTTTCCTTGGAAAGAAAGGAGAGGATATAACATTTACAAAGAAAAATAAATAGGAGATAACTTGAGAAAGGACCTCCAAAAGCAGAGGAATCAGCAAAAGCTTCCTTTTTAAAAAAAAAAAAAGTTCACTCTAGGCTTTTAGGCCAAGGGGAATCAATTTACACTAACCAAACTTACTTACAAGAGACAGATTTATCCACTAGAATGCCAAATTATGAATTTGCACTGGGAAATCTATCTGGCAAGGTAACTCCAGTCATTTAATCCAGAGGTCAAATTATAGATCAGAACACTGCTTGGTGAGCATGAGAGGAAAATGAGCTGGGTGTCCTTAAGGAATATTTCCTTCAAGCTATGGTGGCCTAATAAATTGTTCTTCTCCATTGTAGGGATAGGTGTATTTGAATAAGGGCTTTCTAGTCTTTAGAATCAGAACATTCTCCCTCCTGGAAACACACTGATACATTCTTACTTATTTTGCTCTCTGCCTGGAATGCACCTCCCATCTCACCCCTGTTTTAGAATCCCTGGTTTCCTTCAATTTAGCTCAAGCACCACCTTCTGCAGAAGGTTCATTGCTTTCTTCTTTCTACTCTAAGGTTGTCTACCCAAAGGTTACCTTCCCTCTACACCTAGCCATCTAAGTGGCATAGCCCATAGAGCACTGGCATCAGAGTCAGAAAGAACTGAGTTCAAATTCAAGCTCAGACACTGGTTGTGGTTCTTGGGCAAGTCTGTTTGCCCAAGTTTTTACAGTGAGGATCAAATGAGATATTTGAAAAAGTATTTGCAAACCTTAAAGTGTTGCATCTCCCATTCTAGGACTAATTTTTGCTCTGTTGTTTTCTCAGTGCTTAGCATGGTGCCTAGCACATAGTCAGTGATTTATAAATGGTCATCAATTTACCAATAGATTATGAGAACAACACCTTCTTATATGTGACAACTTTATCTTGGGCATGTTACATTAGGCAGATCACGGTGATGGGGTACCTGGGGTCTAGATCAATTTGTGAAACCAACTTGTAAAACCAGTCTGTGAAGTTGTAACTGCAATTTGTCCTTTCCCACCCTTGAGATCTGCCCCTTCTCCCTATCCCACACTCCACCTAGGCAATGACCCTATGACCCCTTTGTTCTTACTTAATGTCTTCATTTCTCCTGGGCCTGGCCCACACCCTCCTTTGTCCTTGCCTTTTGTCTCCTTGACCTGGCCCAAATCTTATTTAAACTATTCACATGCTCCTCTTGGTCAGCTCTGACCCTTGTCTATGCACTGAGGCCCCTCCCCTCTGGTCAGCCCTGACAATGGCAGCCCTACCCTTTAAAGGTAAAAGCATGTACCCCTCTCACTTGCAGGTCTCCTAAAGGACTCTTACCCGCTTCTCACGGAAGTGTAACAATAAACTTCAACTCTCACTCCAATTAAGCCTGAGACCTTGAATTCTTTCCAGACTCTATTGCAGGTTTTCTGGTCTTAGATAAGATCAGAGTTCCTGCTGAACCTATTGGGATCCCGACCCCCATCGATGGCTCATCTTACCTTAGTTACATGAGAGGCAGCACGGTATAGTAGAAAGAGACCTGAGTTTGAATCTCAACTTTGATACTTACTAATTGTGTGATCATGGACTAGTCATGTCAGTTCTCTGAGCCTAAGTTGCTTCATCTGCAAAATACCTATAATGCTTACCTTATAGGAAAGACATGAGGATCAAATGATGTAAGACACTTTGCAAACCTTCCAATACTACATGGATATCAGTTATATTTCCTATAGGCATAGATATAATACACATGTTATACCCATAGGTAACATATGTTGTGTCATATATAGTTTTATCTATATATGATATATATAGCTACATGAGTTATATAAATTATATCTTATATTTGTATAAGAGCTATATACTGTCTCCTTAGTGAGATTGGGAAGATACCCTGGACTCCTTGATGGAAACATAGAAGATGCCCTTCACAAATCACCTCCTCCATAGATGATTAATCATTTGGTGTTGATTCTTCCGGGTTTCAGCCTCAGAGTGATACAGAATCTTGTGAAGTTCTGTGGGTGCACCTTATTTGATTCTTTCACTAAGCCATGCACTGGCTATATGTAAAATATAAGATGCATATAGAGTATAAATTGTGTGAAAAAGCAAATTGGATGGAAATGCATTTGTACATGCATAGTACTCTGCATTGTGAACTATTGCAATAACCATCTTCCTGCCTCAGATCTCTCCCTACTCTAATATATCCTCTACTCTGTTGCCAAGGTGATTTTTTCTAAAGCACAAATCTGACCATATCATCCTTCAGCTTAGTGAGCTCCAGTGGTTGCCTTTTACCTCCAGGATCAAATATAAAGTCTTCTGTCTGACTTTAAAGCTTTTCCAAATTAATCTCAGCACAGTGCCTGGCACATAGTAGGTATTTAGTACATGCTAATTGACTTGACTTTATGATCTGATTTCTTCTGACCTTTCTAGTCTTCTTATTATACCTTATTGGCCTCCTCGGGATTCTTGCTGCTTCTCACACATGACACTCTCCTCTCTATTTCATTGCACTTGCAGAAAGCCTTTCCTGATCCCCCTGCTGCTAGTTTCTCCCCCCCTCAGATTACCTTCTAGCTACTCTGTCTCTCAATAGACAGAAGACAGATAGATAAACAGGCAGGTTGATAGATATGTAGGTAGATAGATAATGATGTTCATATAGTATTGGAAGGTTTGCAAAGTGTCTTACATCATTTGATCCTCACATCTTTCCTATAAGGTAAGCATTACAGGTATTCTGCAGATGAAGCAACTCAGGCTCAGAGAACTGACATGACTAGCGCATGGTCACACAATTAGTAAGTATCAAAGTTGAGGTCTTTGATACTTTGAAAGAGACCAAACTCAGGTCTCCTTCCACTGTAGGGGCTATTACTACCACTGTTTTGCAGTTGAGGAAACTTGGGCAAACAAGTTTTGAGAGAGAGAGAAGAAGAAGAATAAGAGGAGGAGGAGAGGTAAGGAGAGAAGAAAGAAGAGAAGAGAGGGAGGTGAGAGAGAGAGAGAGAGTGCTTAGGATAGTTTTAAACATCCTGCATGTTACATATCTTGTATGCACATAGTTATTTATGTGTTGTCTTCCTCATAAAAGTGTGAGCTCCTTAAGGGAAAGGATTGTTTGCCTTTGTGTCCCCAGTGTTTAGCACAGTGCTCAGCACATAGAAGGCCCTTAATACCGTGTTTCCCCGATAATAAGACCTATCCCGAAAATAAGCCCTCCCCTTACTGTGTAAGATTCCTCTAAAATAAGCCCTCCCCCGAAAATAAGCCCTATTGAGATTGCTACTGTAGTGAAGGTGATCCCCTGTGCTACACGCTACATTACAGTACCCTCTGTATGCACCATCCCCCCCCTGAAACGCACGCCGCGCTCCGAGCTGCATCCAATCAGAGCTGCAGCAAGTGAGCGCGTCATCCTGTTCTTCCCCAGTGATTTGCTTATTGAATAAAGGTACATTTTTTGTTCACATTTACCTGTTTATTAAAATTGCTGTCAATGTTCATTAAAATAAGCCCTCCCCTGAAAATAAGCCCTCTGGTGTTTTTCTGTCCAAAAAAATAATAAGACAGTGTCTTATTATCGGGGAAACAAGGTAAGTATTTGTTGACTCACTGATTGATTAGGGTATGAAATTGGCTGGGAATGCTTAGTAGTGTGATACAGTACACAGCAATAGATCTAAAGCCAGGACAATCTAGGTTCAAATCCTGTTTCTTACATTTATAAGCTGTGCGTGATCATGTGTGTGTTTGTGTGTATATGTGCACGAGTTTGAATTTGATGTGTGTATCATATGTTTAACTGGGAGCAAACTCCTTTACCTCAACAAGCCTTAGTTTCTTCATTTAAAATAGGGACAATAATGCACCTGGTACTTAGCCCATATGGGCTTGTTGGGAGACTCAAATGACATAGTGTATGTAAAGCACGTAGTAAAATTTTGAGTGCTATGTAAATGCCAGTTATCACAGGTAGCCTATTCAGTTAGTTCACTAGTACATGTATTGTAGACAGATGCCACAGACAGTGAACTGGGCCCAGAATTGGATAAGGCTAGCTAGCATTGAATTTGGGAAATTGCACTGGGCTTTCAAAGATCTTGAGTGGTTTACTGCTAGAAAAACCTACCTTTTCACACCAAGATTCTCCTATAGATGTTAGATGGCTGCTAATCATGAATCACTATGATCTCAAAGTAAACAAGTCTCCTTGCTGATCCTTGATTTCAGCATCCCAGCTTCATCCTTTCATCTCTTAGAATTCTTGACTTTCTTAAATATTCAACGTGGATACCTGCTCCTAAAGAAGTAAGAGGTCACTGAGACTTGATGGAATGAAACCTGTGAGTGGACTGTAGTTCTGGCTTGTCCTTATTAAAAAAAAAAAACAAACAAAAACCAGGATAGGTGAAAAGGAACGGAGTGGATAGGGTAGCACTGTATATTAAGAAAATCGATTCATATCAGAAAATCCAGGAAATAAAAAAAGGAAACATGACAGAGAGTATTTGGGTGACGGTCAAAGGAGGGAGAAAGGAGAAAACAGAAGTGATTTTGTTATTGGAGTGTACTGAAGACCACCTAGGCAGAAAGAGAAAATTAGACGGGGAGTTTGGGAAATAGATTATAAATCTGAAACAGAGGCACTATATAGTAGTGATGAGAGACTTTAATTATTCAGATATATACTGGGTCTCTCTTTCTCTCCCCTCTCTCCATTCTTTCTTCTCTTTCTACCCCTCCCTCTGCCCCATCTATCTTCCTCTCCTCTCTCTCCCCATCTCTTTCTCTTCTTTCTTCTTTCTCTCCTCTTTCTTTCTCTTTTCTTGCCTTCCTCCTTCCTGCCTCTCTCTGTCTCTTATCTCTGTCTCTGTCTGTCTGTCTCTCCTTCCTTACCTTAGTGATAAATTCATCCTCTGTAATGTAAAAGAGACAAGGGGAAATTCTGTTTTAGATCTGAATCTCACTAATGGTTGCTGGGATAGAAATGATAGAAACCCTGGAGGGAAAGTGACAATTCCATCCTAAAATTTGTAATTTAAAAAAAAAAAGGAGATGAACTGTGGGTATAGTCTGATATACTCTGGATTTGGGGAGTGGGTGAGTAGAGTAAATTTCAAAGAGTATAGAGGAAAGATAGGTAGAATCATATGGAGTAAAATACTTCAGAAGAAGTCACCTCAGGATATGTGGGAGATACTTAAGAATGAAATTCTGAAGATATGACAAGGAATGATTCCAATGAGGAAGAAAAATGGAATTTGTCTGAAGAAACCAATGCAGATGCAGAGAGAACTCACTAACTTGTTCATCTGTCCTCACTCTCCAGATTCTTTTTAAAGCCCCTTCCACAGTTGATAAACTTCTCCAACTGCTACTCTCATTATTTTCCAAGTCCACTGTCAAACCAACTAGGTATACATGTAGGCAGTATAGAGGAGGACATCAGTTTGATTGTTAGAGGGAAGTAGAGTGAAGTGTAACATCTCAATCAACTCTACCTAGCCCCTTCCCAGTCTTTCTCTCAAAGTGATTTGCATATAATAGGAGATGAAAAATCTCTCCATCACATTAGCACCTTTTTAGTTTGGCTAAATAGAAACCCAGGATGATCGAAGACTTAGATTCAAATCCCTTTTCCACACCATCTCCACTCTGCTACTTACTACCATGGTGATCTTGGGAAAGACTCTTCTTACTGGGCCTTATTTTCTCATATGTAAAGTGAGAAAGTTGGACAAGGTGGTCCCTTAAGTCCCTGTAGCTCTGTGTAAATCTGTGATCCCATGGTTATTTACCTTGTCTATGGGTGTGGCTAAACAGACCAATGTGAAATGAAAAGTCATGGACATATAAACTCTTGCAGTTAGAAAGTACTCTAGAGGGCATGCAGTCCAATTCAGGAATCCTTCATCAGCATTCCTGGTTGGCTCCTCTAGTGATAGGCAATTCTTTACCCACATTATTGGACAGATGAAATTCTTAGACATTTCTTTATTATATTAAGCTGAAATTGATATTATACTTAGTGTTACTAGTTCAACCCTCTGAAGTTACACAGAAGACACTAGCATAACATTGTCAAAAGAATATTGAAGTCAGAAGATCTGTGTTTCAATCCTGCCTCTAATACTCATCAGTTTTTTGATCATAGACAAATTTTTCTTTTTTTTTTTTGCTTTTTTTTTTTGGAGGGCAATTGGGATTAAGTAACTTGCCCAAGGTTACTCGGCTAGTTTTTTTGTGTGGGTGTTAAGTGTCTGAGGCCAGAACTGAACTCAGGTCCTCCTGACTCCGGGGCCAGAGCTTTATTCACTGCGCCACCTAGCTGCCCCCAAATTTCTCTTTTCTAAACTTTTGTTTTCTCCCCTGAGAAATGAGGATAATAATATCTACATTTCCTACCTCACAGATTTGTTATGGGGTAAAGACAGTTTAAACCTTAAAGCATTATATAAGTATGCTCTATCACTGTTACTCCTCCTACTACTATATTACTACTACAATAATGAGGTCAGCACAACAGCTCTGTAGACCTTCAGTTTGGTAGGAAGCCTAATACCTCTTCTTTCCCACACTTTCTTTTCGAACCTCCCAAACACTTGAGCTAGCTCTGGCAATGCATACATGCATCAACTTCATCAAATATGTGTATGTCCCTGGAAAGTATACTGCCAAGGTAAGTGGACTTATCCAACAGCTTTCAAAATTTCTCCATTTGCAAAAAAAAAAGGGGGGGGCAGCTAGGTGTCAAAGTGAATAGAGCACCAGCCCTAGAGTCAGGAGGGCCTGAGTTTAAATCCAGCCTCAGACACTTAACACTTACTAGCCGTGTGACCTTGGGCAAGTCACTTAACCCCAATTGCCCTCCAAAAAGCAAAAAATTAAAAAAAAATTTCTTCATTTGTTGTAACTGATGGCTCCACATATGGATGGTAGAAAACTTATGTTTTCTTGGTATTAATTGTTAGGACAAAATTAGCACAAGCATCAGAGAATCAATCCATGCTCTGTTGCATCTCAACCTCAGAGGTTACATTGAGTGCATAATCATCTGAGAACAGAAAGTTGCACATTTAGTCTTGGCTTGTAGCCTTTTCAAGTTAAGTAATACCAAATCATTGTACAGAACTCATTGTTGTATGCCTGTGAAACCTGGACAGTCTAGAAAACTGAGTCACTTCCATTTGATTTGTCTTAACAAGATTCTAAAGATCACCTACCAAAATAAGGTAGCAGACACTGAGGTCCTTTCTTGAGCTAAACTGCCAGTCATTCAAACTCTACTTCAGAGAGGCAATTCCAACGGGCTGATCACATTGTTTGGATGCTGAATGTACATTTGCCAAAAAGACAATTTTACAGAGAACTTACACAAGGCAAGAATACAGATGAGGACCAGAAGAAGTGATACAAGGACACCTTCAACATCTCTCTGAAGAACTTTGGTAATGACTGTGAGACATCAGGAATACTGGATCCAGCATGGTGTGCCCACATCAAATAAGATCCTGTGCTTTATTGTTGTACCCAGAAAACACAAGCAAGACCCAAGTAACAATTTAGAACTGGACCCTTTACTATATGCCATGTTGGCTGATTAGGCCACATGGCAGGCTGACAAGGTACCATCCCACTGTCCCAGGTCGTATAGCAGTAATCTCAGGTAAAATCTCAGCTTTTACAGGGATGCCACGCAGCCAAGGGTTAGGTATTACGTAAGCAGAAACTTGCAGAGGCCAAAAACAGTCATTGATTGGTCAGTACACACCTCGAAATTTCCTACCAGTGCCGTCTCCCTGACCCAGAAGCCTGCCCACCTCTGTGAAGGTGGACTGACTGGGAAAGGGCAGACATCCATTGGGGGAGGGTAGAACTGATCTGGCAGTCTGCTCACTTCCCTGACTGAGGGCTGAGGTTGGGGGATGGGAAAGCCAGATACTCCAGGTACAACATTATGAGGAAAGTAGAATAGCAGTTGCTCAAAAGAAATGCGAGATGTATGAATTTAGACACATTTCCCTCCCAATTTGTGCCTGACCTGTGGTAGAGGATTCTGAGCTTGTATTGGTTTGATTAGCCATAGTCAGACACACTGTTACATTGACCCTGACATTGTGATAACATTTTGGTCCTCTTTGATTATGAAGGACAACAATGAACTACTACAACCATTATAACAACAACTACTACCACCACCATTACCATTACTACTACTAATTATTAATAATAATCTCTTTTCCATGTTACAAAACCTTTAAATATATGAAGATAGCTATGATCGCTCTCCTTAGTTTTCTCTTTAGTTTTGATTATAGGAAATACAAAAGGTTTTATACAAGCAAGACCAATATAGCCAAAATGAGAAGGAAAGCAGAAAAGTGGGGGAGAGGGGACCCAGAAGCAAATTTTCCTGATAAAGGCCTCATTTCTCAAATATATAGGAACTGAGTCAAATTTATAAAAATAAGTCATTCCTCAAATCATAAATGGTCAAAGGATATGAACAGGCCATTTTCAGAAGAAATCAAATCTGTCTATTCTTAGAAATAATTCTTACCAATAATTCCACTTGGCCATGAGTGAATTTAGAAAAAAAGATTTTTATTTCATGTCATTATCTGATGGGTGACTGCTGGCCTCTAGCACCTTGGGAAAGAGGGCCAGGCACAAGCACATGTTAAGCTAGTTACAAAAGCCCTTTTATAATTCATCCAGATTCTAATTTCCTGCCTTGACCAGCATTGGTCAGCATTCCAGGGTTCACTAAATCCCACCCCTTGATTATATCTTCTCATTTCCACATTTCAATTCCCCCCTCCCTTCTCTTCTTCAGACCAGGCCTGCTTTTGTTATACAGGAAGAGACCTTTTCAGAACAAAGAAAAGTAGTAGATATGCAGATTTTCAGCATCCCTCACTGCCCCATCCAACACACACACAATTAGAACAGTTTCTGACTTTAGTCACCAGTGTGACTTCAAGTCATGTTTTCATATAATTTCTGTGCAAACAAAATTCAATCATACCTTACATCTATATATGAAAAAGTGCTCTAAATCATTATTGGTTAGAGAAATGCAAATCAAAACAGATTCTGAGGTACTACCTCACATTGATCAGATTGACTAATATCAGAAAAGGAAAATGACAAATGTTGGAAGGGATATAGAAAAATAAGGACACTAATGCATTGTTGTTGGAGTTGTGAACTGATCTAACCATTCTGGAGAACAATTTGGAACTATATCCAAAGGGCTATAAAACTTACATATTCTTTGACTCAGCAATACTGCCTTTTGGTCTGTGTTGCAAAGAGATCAAAGAAAAGGGGAAAGGACTAATATGTGCAAAAATATTTATAGTAGCTCCTCTTGTTGTGGCAAAGAATTGGAAATTGAGGTGATACCCATCAAGTGGAGAATGGCTAAACAAGTTATAGTAAGTGATTATGGTGAAATACCATTATGCTATAAGAAATGATAAGCAGATGGTTTCAGAAAAACCTTGGAAGACTTACATGAACTGATGCAAAGTGAAATGAGTAGAACTAGGAGAACACTGTATGTAGTAACAGCAATATTGTAACAATAATCAACTGTGAAAGACTTAGCTACTCTGCTTACTACAATAATACAAGACAATTCCAAGGGACTAATGAGAAGAAAATACTATCTACCTCCAGAGAGAGAACTGATGAATTCTGAGGACAAATTGGAATATAGTTGTTTCACTTTTTTTTGGTGTGCTTTTTTTTTTCAATATGGCTAATATGGAAATATGTTTTGTATGATTTCACATGGATAATTGATATCATATTGCTTACCTTCTCTATTGATGGGGGAGGGGCAGGAGGGAGGGAGAGAATTTGGAACTCAAAAATTTTTTTTAAAGCAATTGGAGTTAAGTAACTCGCAGCCAGTTATTTCTGGGTGTGGTACTAAGTATCAGAGTCCAGATTCGATCCCAGGTCATCCTGACTCTGGGGCCAGTGCTCTTACTCGCTGTGGGAACTCAAAATTTTAAAAAATGTTTAAAATTAAAAAATAAGCAAACATTTTCTTAGTTTGTGGATCCCTCATCATTCTGGTCACCTACTCTGAACACATTCTGATTTGTATATTTCTATTATTAAATTGTCAAACACAGTATTCTAGATATGGCCAAATACAATTATTATTATTATTTCCTCTTATTTGTGTACTAGTCTATACATGCAGCCTAATATTTTATTAGCTTTTTTAGCAACCACATTGTGCTGACGATTAAAGTTGTGGTCAGCTGAGACCTGCAGATCAAAATCAAACCAGGTTTTCCTCCATCTGGTTGTTGTACAATTGTGATTATTTGAACCTAAGCATGAGAGTTTACAACATTGAGTACACATATTATCATTATAAAGATTTTATGTCAAATAGTAGTGACTGCACCTATGATTTGGAGACTGTGTCTTCCTGTGATCCTGGCCCCTTAGCCTTGTGTCTGGCTCATTTAACAGAGGGAACATGCTCTGACTTGCCCTTCCTAATGGAGTACATACAAAGCAGATACAGATATTCCCTCCTTGGTTTAGACTTATTACATGTAACTCTGGGGAACCAGTTTCTGGTCAAAATGACTGAAGGGCTTATTCTAGATGATCACAAAAAGCCTTTTAATTGGCTATAGATTCTGAGGAGCTGATGACTTCACGGTGGTTGCTGATTCAGAACTGACTATAGGTATACAAAGGGGGTAACCTGCCTCTATGCCCCTCTCATTCTTTTGTGACTATGTAGAAGGAAGACTTTTTGACCTGCCTTCCCAAGAGCTGATGGGAAAAGGGCAGCTGCTTCATCTCCCACCTGGATATGGTGGCTATGAACATGTTGCCACCTCTGTCCCTTTATATCTGCTCTTTCCACATCTTAGGTGAACATGTATTCTGAGATAGAAATGTCCAGGCAATTTTGTGAGGTCAGAAGAAACAAATCTCATTAGAGGCAAAGCAATGACAATGTCAGTGTCTACCTGAGGCAGTAGTGGTCAATGGTGGGAGAAGTACCTCCAATGAATGTGGAAAGATAATGAGGATGGCTGCAGCATGAACCTTCATGCTAGAGAGAAGCACTACCTATGGATTAGAAAGGCACCTAGAATTTCTTACCTATGGAGCCCAGCAGGCAGCAACTAAAGGGAGTGGCATAAATTTTATATATAGGGGGAAAGGGCTTCCAGAGTCAAGATTTGGGAGGTTCTCCTTTCTATGGGGATGGGATCTGAACCTCCAAAAGGAAAAGACCATATCTTTGGGATACCAAAAAGGAAAAGTCCCTGGACTTTCCCATGTGACCCAGGTCCCTGGTGTTTGTCTGGAACAATTGGCCTTATCCAGTTAATTAACTGTCCTTTCATTGTCTGCACCTGACACTATCCTAGACCTTCACTCCCTTAATTCCATCTAGATGCCCTTCTCCGTTCTCATAGTCTTCTATATATAGGATCCATCTTGCCTCCTCCATTAAAGTGCTCAGATTCCTTAAGAGTCTAACCAATGTTCAGATTCCTTAAGAGTCTGCCAATAGGGCAGATTTTAAAAATCATACCCACCCTGACCCATGTTCTAATAAACCTTGTCTTTGACTGAAAGAAGGCTTGTGTCAAATTCATTCCAGGCAGGGTCTTTGTATCGCTATTTCAGGGTCCAAGCACCCCTAAATCTCAACACTTTGACACATAGTTCTCTACACATGTACCTAGATGCCACTGAATTTTAAGTTTGAGCCCACTTTCCTGATGGATGTGTGTATTTATGGGAGAGAGTGCTCTAGTCTTGGGAAGTCATATTTTGTACCAACATATTAAGATTTATATTACCATAAATCTTAATAAATACTTTTGCAAAAGCTAATTAACTCTACTGGCTGGTTGTTTATGGGGCTCCTGAGCAACAAAGTTAGAAGTACTGCCTCTCAGGGTTATCCTTAAGAATGCTGAGAATAGCAGTAATCACCCCTCAGGGGACCTAACCTGCCAATTCCAGTGTGAGTTGGGGAGTAGGCCCTAAAGAGAGTGCTAGGCTCAGAGTCCATCCATTCCAGATGGTTGCACACCAAGATGATTTATCTGCTGCTGGAGTTCCCAAACCAGTCATTAAATAGACTGCCTTCTTTGAAGTTATATCTCTGGAGATCTTAAAATCATTTCCCCTCCTCCTGCTTTCTCTTTTCTTGGTTGATCCATACGCAGTTGTTTGGGTATATCCTGCTTTGAGGGTGTTTGAAATGGAAAAATTCAGAGTCTGAGTCTGAGATCAGAAAAGGTCGTTATTCTGACAGGGAGAGCAACATGTGGAAGCAAGCCCATGGTTAAATACTCCCTAATGCAGAAACCCCAACCCCCAACTGGCCTTCACTCCCATTGGTGGGGAGGCCTGCTCACAATCTAAGCTAGGGGAATCTATCTTGGAGACAAAGGACATGGAAACATGTGGGTGTCCAATGCAAGTCCAGGAAAGCAGTTTTGTCCTTATTTGGCATATCTTATGCTGGGATGGCCCTGGGGAGGGAGGGTCTCCATTGCTCTAAGTCCCAGATTCCTATAAGGTCTGGTGACTTCTAAACCTAGGCCTAGTGGGTGCTGAAGCCATTCTAAATTTGATGTTTCAGAATGGGGAAACTTCACTGCAAGTCATCCCTCACAAGGGTATATCTTGACATGTGTCAAGGTGTTCAATAGAACTGTAATTTGGGGAAGGTAGGTGGCACAATGGATAGAGCAATAGGCTATCTTTGCTAAGAAAATCCCAAATGGGGTCACAAAGAGTTGGACATGATAGAAACAACTGAACAACAATAACAACAAATATTGAACAAACTGTACATTCTTGGTACATTGAACTTGTCCATAATGCATAAACTTTCTACTATGTTGTTACTGTTCATTTGTTAACATTTTATTTTAAAAAATTTCTGTCAGTGTTCACTAGGTAGGGATACTGGTCTACAGTTTTTTCTCTGCATTGTCTCTCTCCAGTTTAGGTATCACAGCAATATTTATGTCATAAAAAGAGGCTGGAAGAATCTCTTCATTTCCTATTTTTTAAAAAGTTTATGTAATATAAAAATTAATTATTTTCTGAATGTTTAATAAAATTCACTTGTAAATCCATTTGGTCCTCGAGTTCATTTAGGATTACATTTCTGACTTATTAATTTTTTTTCTTCTGATATTGAATTATTTAAATTAAATACTTCTTCCTTTGTTGATCTGTTTATTTTTACATTTTTCTAAGAATTCATCCATTTCCTCTAAGTTATTAGTTTTGTTAGCATATAATTGGGCAAAATAGTTTCTGATACTTTCCTTTATTTCATCCTCAATTTTTATGAATTCTCCTTTTTCATTTTTGTTATAAACAATTGAGTTTTCTTCTTTTTTTTTTATCAGATTAATTATAGACATGCCTCATTTTATTGTGCTTCAATTTTATCACACTTTGTAGATATTGCATTATTTACAAATTAAAGGTTTGTGACAATGGTGTGTTGAGCAAATCTATATAGGTGCCATTTTTCCAATACCATGTGCTCGCTTTTTGTTGCTATGTCAATTTTTTAAATATATGTCAATATTACCAAAAGGTAAAATGTTTCAAGCATTTTTATCATTATTATATCTGTTATGGTGATCTTTGTCCAGCGGTCTTTGATGTTACTATTGTAATTATTTTGGGACACCACAAACCAAGCTCATGTAAGGCTGTGAACTTAATTGATAAATATTGTATGTTTTCTGATTGCTCCACCTATTTTCCCTCTACTTGGACCTCCCTGATGTACAATAATATTGAAATCAGGCCAGCTAATAACCCTGCAATGTCCTTTAAGTGTTCTAGGGAAAGGAAGATTTAGTTGATATAGCAAACTCCATTGTTGTCTTATTTTAAGAAATTGTGAATCACCCTAATCTTCAGCAATCATCACCCTGATAAATCAGAAGCCATCAACATAGAGGTAAGACCCTCCACCAGCAAAAAGATTACTTACTGAAGGTTCATATGATGGCTAGCATTTTTTTTTAGCAATCAAGTATTTTTTAATTTTTAATTTAAAACATTGTATTTTTTAAAGACATGATAATACTGCACACTTAATAGACTACAGTGTAGTGTAAACATAATTTTTATATGCATTGAGAAACAAAAAAAAATTCACATAGCTAGATTTGTTGCCATATTTGTTTTACATGAGGTGTTCTGGAAATCAACCAGCAACATCTCTAAGGTATGCCTGTATTTATTTATCTTATTATTTTTCTTTTAAAAAAGCAACACCTGAACTTATTTATCAATTCAATGAATTTTTGCTGCTTTTATTTTTATTAATCTTTTCTTTGATTTTCATATTTTCTATTTAGTTAAGGCTTTTTGATTTATTATTTTTTTTTATTTTAGTTGTATGTCCAATTTATTGATTTGTTCTTTCTTTTGTTGATAAAAACATCCAGAGATATAAATTTTCTCTTCTGGGCTACTTTAACTGTATCCCCTAAATTTTGGCATGTTGTCTCATTATTATCATTTTATTTGATAAAATTTCTGATTTCTGTAATTTTTCTTTGACCTTCAATTCTTTAGAATAAAGCTATTGAGTCCAATTAATTTTAAATTATTTCATCACAGACATTTTGGTGAATATAATTTTAATTGCATTGTGATCACTAAACAATGTGGTTAGCATTTCTGCTATTCTGAATTTTTGATGATTTTTTTGCCCCAATACAAGGTCAAATTTTGCAAAAGTGCCATATACAACTGAGATAGTATATAAATTCCTTTTTATTCTCACTCAAGAATCACCTGAGAAAGGTGGCTAGGTGGCGCAGTGAGTAAAGCGCTGGCCCTGGAGTCGGGAGGACCCGAGTTTGGTTCCGGCTTGAGACACTTAAAACCCACACAAAAATACTAGCCGTGTAAACTTGGGCAAGTTACTTAACCCCAATTGCCCTCCAAAAGGCAAAAAAAAAAAAAAAAGAATCACCTGAGATTCATCATCTTTAATTTTTAAAGTTCATTTCAGATCTTTAGTTTCTCTTTTGTTTTTCTTTTAGTTAGATTTGTCTAGATCTGAAAGAGATACATTGAATCTCTCCACTATTATGGTTCCACCACCTATTTTCCATTCAGTTAGATTGACTTTTTCTGTAATGTTTTTAGACACTATGTTATTTGATTTATATGTATTAATTATTAATATTAATTTGTTACCTATGGTGCCTTTAAGCACAAGTTGTTTCCCTAATTATTTCTTTTTATTATGTCTATTTTTACTATAGACTTATTTGGCATCATCATTTTAATTTTTGCTTTTTAAAAAAATTTCATCGAAGCATTGATTTCTCTTCACCCTCTTATTTCAGGTCCACATGAATCTTTAACTTTCAAGTATTTCTTGTAAGGGTGTATTGTTGGATTTTGTTTTCTATTCTGTTATCCTCTTTGCTTTTATGGGTGAGTTAATACCATTTACATTCCAGTTGTGATTGCTAATTATGTCCCTTCATCCTGTTCTCACACTTTTTTCTTTTTTTCCTCTAACCTCTGTATTTTAAGAAAAAAGAAGGTGACAAATCAGAGGAAGTTTGCCTAGTATCTGATCTATATAGCCACAGTTGAATATATTGTACATTGACCCTAACATCTTGATGTCATTAGTTCTCTTCTAGAATGAAGGATGAACAACAACATGAAATAGCCTGTTACACCTCTTACCCCATTCTTATTCCAAAGTTTTTGCTCTTTCTTCCTTTTCTTTTACACATTTCCCCCATTACACATTCTAACACTATGGTTGGAACATATCTCCCCAAATTATAGTTTGTTTTGCTTATACCTATTCATTTATCTCCCTCTTTACCCCCCCCCTCACCCCCATCTCCTCTCACTGTCTCCTATTTCTCTTCTGAGTTTAATGTATTTCTATTTGGTGATCTTCTCATGTGCATGCATGTATGGGTGTGTGTAATTATGTCCAATGTTCTTTTGTTTAGTTCAGATGAAAACGAAGTTCACGGGATTTCTATTCCCTCCAATGCTTCTCCCACATTTAAATACTCTTCATTTTATGCACCTACATTATGACAATGATGTTTCTCACCCAACTCCTCCTTTGATGTTCTGTCATATTTACCTTCCTTTATGACCCTTCAAGTTTTAAGAAGATGTTTGTTTCTCAGCTTGTAAAATATTTATCACTACGTAGTTCCTTCCATTTGAACAAATATATGTGCCTTTATATTTTTCTCTTGGCGCCTGCATTTCCATTTCAAAATGTTTACTCAGTTTTGGTTTTTTCATCAGGAATGCTTGAAAATACATTATTTCATAAAGGTCCATTTTTCTCCCTGTAAACACATGAATCTCAAAACTGTCCTAATTGTATATACTTTCTTCTGACCCTCCTTATATTCTTTTCTTTGATTTTTTAAAAAAGTGTTTTATTTTTAAAAAGTGTTTAAATTTAAATTTTAATGAATTTTAATATAAGCTCTCTTATTCTGTTTTTTTTTTTTAATTTGCCAACGCCCTCCTCTCTTATCTGCCTCACTCCCCTCCGATTAACCAAGAGAAACAAAGGAAATAAAACCCTTGTAACAGATAAACAGATAATTTAAACAGTGACTGTAACCAAAACTGTGTTTCTGCACTTTGTATTTATCATTTCTCTGCCAAGAGATAATATGCTTCATTATCAGTCTTGTGGAGATATGGCTGACTTTGATGAGAGTTCTTAAATCTTTCAGAATTGTTTTTCTTTACAATGTAACAGTCCTTGAATAAACTAGTCTCCTGCTTCTACCCTCTTCATTCTCTATCAATTCATGCTATCTAGAATTCTTTTAAATCATCTCTTTGATCAGTTCTTATAACAAAATAATAATCCATCCATATATATCATAATCTCTGCAGCCATTCTCCTATTATCTAAGGTAATCCCAGACACTACCTTATAGTTTTTTCCGCCTCTGTTTTAATGTGCCCTTCAGAATTAGGAAGTTTGTTTTTTCTTGTGACTATTCCATCCTCAGCATTATCCTTCTGTAAAAATGAAAATTGATTTTTTTTCTATTTTTAAGACTGAGTCAAACTGGCATAGGTTAATACTCTCTTACACACGGTGAGGCTAAACTCCTTACCCTTATAACTTCATCCTTCACCTACATTCTGGAGAAAGCTGCCTACAGGTCAAGGTTTTTGTTTAACTACCTCTACACTTTGTTGTTGTTTGTCCTTCATTTTCAGAGGACCAAAGCCATCACAGTCATGGGTTGACTTGCACATGAATTAGATTTAAGAGAAGTACACTTGTACAAAATCCTCAGGCACACTATCGCTTCCTGAGTTATGGAAGTCCAGTGGCAGGATTCATTCAGGACACAGTAGATGACCTTGACATCTTTCATGTCTGACCACACTCTAAGCACTCCACAGTGCCTGCTTCAATCATCTTGACTATTGGAACAAATTGTTCTCATCCACCCATTCCACCAGAGGAAGTCTTCACATGTTTGGGGTAGACATCCCCCTAACTCATTGATGGGTTTGGGGCCTGTCAATTATCCTCAACCTGGTTTACCTGTCTGCAAAGATGCTTTACTACAGTGTAGTCATTGCAATACTGCAGCTTCTTGGAGCCACAGGTGAGAGTTGGGTGAAAGGTGGACACCAAAGGTGTATGAGCAGCCCTGAAAAGGGCTTGGCAAGCCCTTACACAAGAGGTTCTAGTCAGGTCACTGGAGTCTCAATTCTATTATTTTAGTTTGCATCTCTACCCTGTTATTGTCCACCTTTGTAACTTCATCTACCATCTATCACTTGAGGATTACTCCTATCTCCCAATGAGGAAACAACAGGGAGAAGCTAAGGTAGCTCTTAACCTACCTTACCTTTGCCAGGGCAGGTCCAAATGTTGTACTGTCAGGCCAATCGGAAGGAAGACACCACTTGGTTCGAAAGACCCTATTGTCCCTCACACAGGTACTTTGGTCATTGAGAGTCTATTGACCCAGTTTTTGGGTTACTGACAACCTAATGAGGAAGCCAGGTGACACAAGGGATAGATCGCCAGGCTTGGAGTCAGGAAGATTAATCTTCCTTAGTTCAAATCTGACTTCGGACATATGCTAGCTGTGTGACCCTGGGCAAGTCACTTAACCCTGTTTGCCTCAGTGTCCTTATCTGTAAAATGAGCTGGAGAAACCTCTCCAGTATCTTTGCCAAGAAAATCCCAAATGGAGGTCACAAAGAGTTGGACACAACTGAAAAATGACTGAACAAAGAAACCCAAAACTAGCCTAAGTAATTAATTGTTCATGCTCAGGTCACTGGCCCAAATGAAAAAGGAGACAGCCTGACTCACATTATTAATAGCTATATATAGCTCTGTTAAACTGTGATCTTGCCCTGGAGAACATCATGCCTCAATTTGCCTCAGTGACATTTTACTCACCATACTTCTTACTGTTCCCCATACCCATTTTTTCGCCTGGTAAATTCAGTGTATTTATATCAAATTGTGAGGTCATGAAGAGTCACATGTGATTAAAATGACTGAACAACAACAACAAAATACCAAACTACATGTGTATATTCGACTCCTTTTTGTTCATTTCAGTTGAGTAAGCCTACTCCTTTCACCTTTCTTCTCTTTGCATATTTTTCTTACATACTCCAATTATGAGAAACAGCAAATTCTTCCTGCTTTGTCTTCCTTTCTACCTTGCTGCATCTGAGGTTGCTGTGGACACAGAACAGTGTGCTCACCACTATATGATTGAGGGGTATTCAGGGAGGACTGGCACCTCTGGTGTGAGGGCTTGCCAAGCCCTTTTTAGGGCTGCTCATCCGGCTTTGATGTCTACCTGTCACCCAACTCCCACCTGTGGTTCCAAGAAGCTGTAGCATGCATTGTGGCCAGACCCTGATAAACCATCTCAGCAGACGGGCTAAACCAGTTTGAGGGTAAGCCATAGGTGGCAAACCTGTCAGTGAGTTCTTAACTCACTGTCCACCCCAAGCATGTGAAGACTTCTTCTGGCAGAATGGACCAATGAGAAGAATTTGTTCCAATGGCCATGAAGCAGGTACTGTGGAGAGCTTAGAGTTCAGCAGATGCCAAAGATGCCAAGGTCATCCATAGCATCCCAGGCCATCACAAGTTGTTTTGACTTTTGTCCTGCCACTGGACTTCTATGACTCAGGAAGAGAGGGTGAGGTTGATAATCTTGTGCCTCACTTAAGTCTAATTCATGCATGAGTTAAGACACTCCTTCCCACCATGTCACTAGTCTTTTTCAAAAATGAAGGATGAACAATGCTAATGTATTATTACTTTTACCTGCCCATTTCTTTTTTTTTTTTTTGCCTTTTGGAGGGCAATTGGGGTTAAGTAACTTGGCCAAGGTTACATGGCTAGTGTGTGTGTGTGTGTGTGTGTGTGTGTGTGTGTGTGTGTGTGTGAAGTGTCTGAGGCCGGAACCGAACACGGGTCATCCTGACTCTGGGCCCGGCGCTTTACTCACTGCGCCACCTAGCTGCCCCTACCTGCTCATTTCTTTCTACTCTTAAAGCTCTCAGAATAGAACTACTCTACCTTTTAGAACTTTTGTTTTTCTTATTTAACTCCCTTAATATCCTTACCATGTTTCCCTGATAATAAGACCTATCCCGAAAATAAGCCCTCCCCTTACTGTGTAAGATTCCTCTAAAATAAGCCCTCCCCCGAAAATAAGCCCTATTGAGATTGCTACTGTAGTGAAGGTGATCCCCTGCGCTACACGCTACATTACAGTACCCTCTGTATGCACCGTTCCCCCCCTGAAACGCACGCCGCGCTCCGAGCTGCATCCAATCAGAGCTGCAGCAAGTGAGCGCGTCATCCTGTTCTTCCCCAGTGATTTGCTTATTGAATAAAGGTACATTTTTTTGTTCACATTTACCTGTTTATTAAAATTGCTGTCAATGTTCATTAAAATAAGCCCTCCCCTGAAAATAAGCCCTCTGGTGTTTTTCTGTCAAAAAAAAATAATAAGACAGTATTTTATTATCGGGGAAACATGGTACTAAGACATGAAGATTCTGAAGAGACACTTGTTTCTTCTCTCCCATTAAAATGTGAGCCCTACATCATCATACAGCTCCTGCCAAGTGCTCCAATAAATTTTCCTTTCTACATTTTTTTAGATTCTTATGGTTTTTATTTCAAAATTCTTGGTCTTTTCATCACAAATGCTTGAAAGTTCTTTCTTCCGTTAAAGATACATTATCCACCCCTACCCCAGGTAAGTAAGTCATCATTGGTTGCAAACCTGTCTTTGGCCTTATGACATATTGTATTTTGAGATGTCTCATTTTTAGGAGAAGCTGCCAGGTCATGTGTGACATTCTAATTGTGGTTTTTTTTTTTTTATATTTAAACAGTTTATTTCTGGATGTTTGCAGTATTTGTTTGTTTATTTGTTTTTAGTGGGAGAACTTTGGATATTGGTGATGGGATTCCTGGAACTTTTCCTTTTGGGGTTCTTTTGAGGAGGATTCTTTTTAGGAGGTATTCCATTTCTTGGGTAAAGTTTACCCAGGAGAAAGCTTCTAAGCTACTTATTCTTTAATTCTTTGTCAAGCACTTTTATTTCATTTTTATTTCTTGCTTCATTTTTATTTATATTGTCCATTTGGAAAATCTATTTTTTTCCTTTCAGTCTCTATTTGTAATTGTTTTAAAGTTAGATTTAATAAAACATTTTTAATATTGATTGGTATTTTCTTTGATTTATTCAACTCCTCGTTACAGAGTTAGATTTGAAAAACGTGTGTGTGTCTGTTTTTGTGTCTGTGTGTATTTTCTTTGATTTATTCAACTCTTCTGGCTTTCTGCCAGTACTAGTCTCCATCCTGTGCTGCATTTTTGAATGGGGTTGTGTATCAGCAAGCACCCCAGTGTCCCTAGGGTGGCTGCCAACACAGGTTCTTGGATCTGCTTTGTTAAAGGAAAGCAACTCAAAATGGGTTAACAAGCTTACTTTAATCAGTCAAATATGTATCATTTACTTAGTTCAGGGGGAAAAGGTCAGCACCCCGAACTTCAGAGTATACAGACAGAATTATCAAGACGGATAAACAGATCAAGTAGACAGATTTCCAAAGTGTCGAACCATTACATCCATACCAAATCAACATCTGGGTTTTTCAAAGCCAGGGGGCTCTCAACAAAGGCGTCCCAGAATCTCATCTGATCAAATCATAGAACACTTCTCAAAGTGAGCCCCAAATCAAAGCCTCAAATCAGGGTTCATATAGCCTTCTCCTGGCTCAGAGAATGTAACAACCTTCTGGACCCACTGGCCAATCAAAAAGTATCTACTGAAAAACAAGCCTCCCACCCCAGGCTCCAGGTGCACTTTAGCCTAGGGGCAGGGAAGATCTTTAAATTTGCATTTCCATTACAGGTTGTTAGTCCTGCTTGATCTTACCCATACCCTTAGGTTCCCTGGGTTCTTTTTCTGACCTCTATCTCCTGGGGTTAGATCCCCCTAGATCTTTTAGATTCAGAGTGCTGGATCTTTAGGACCCTAAATGGCATCTCAGGACAGAATGTTAGGAACCTCAGAGCCCCTGGACCTGGACTGTTATGTAAGAGCTGTGACTCTGCACTAGGGTGACATTAGTCACCCCATGCTGTTCCTCCCCAAGTTTTCTAAGGTCCCCACCCTAGAGTTTCCTGACTACTCTGGGGCACTCTCAGGGAACCCTTTACTCTTGTTACCTCTGAACACAGATACTGGTAGGCTATGTGTGCTTTATCTCTGGTGGTACTGGCTTTTGCTTTGCAGCAAAAATTTTTTTGTTATTGATCTTTCTTATTGACCATGGCCTTTTTGCAAATTTTTTGTGCAGTTCAGTTCTGTTGCGGAAAAAGTCACCTTCAATGCGTAGTTTTGTCATTGTGGATTTCTTGATCATTATCCTGTCTGATGTAAACTTCAGAGTTTTACTGGAGTAGGTGTTGGGGAGCAGGCTACCCTGCCTCTTATTTAGCAGGCTTTTCAGAAATGCTGATTTAGGGCCCACTTTATTCCAGGTATTGAGTTAGGCACAGGTGATACAAATACAAAGAATGAAGCATATCCTTGTCTTATATATCCCTTTTTCACAAGACCATTAAAATTGCCTGAGCCTTTTTTATTCCTTTCTCCAAATAATGGAATAAAGTTATAGCATTATTAATATTTGAATAATTCCAATAACCAATTTTGTTAGCACTTCAGAGTACCTCAGAATATGAAACTTTATGCAAGGAAAAAACCAGATGAAAATCCTGAGAAGTTAAAAAGTTGATAATAAAAAATTATTTTGCTTTAAAAAGTGATTCACCAGTATTTTTCCTCTGCCAGGATAAATGAATCTCCAGGTGTCTTTAGAATGGGATTTTTTTTTAAATTTTTTTTCAAATGCTTTATTAACTTCTGATTTACATCATTCATTTCTGCCAGATTTTGAGTTACAAATTTTCTCCCCGTTTTTCCCCTACCCACCTCCCCAAAATAGCAGTCCCACAGGATATCCCCTCCTTCAATCTGCTCTCTCCCATATCTTCTCCCATACCCCCTTCTACTTTTCCAGTAGGGCATGGTGGATCTCTATGCCCTAGTTCCTGTATATCTTATTTCCCAATTACATGTAAAATAGTATTAATAATAGTATATATATGTATGTATGTATATATTTAAACATTTGATTTTAAAACTTTGAATTCCAGATTCATACCCTTCCTCCCTTGTTATCCACCCTTACTGGGAAGATAAACAGTTAAGTATAGGTTGTACATGTGTAGCTAATGCAAAACATTAACATAGTAGATATATTGTAAAAGACTGACTATATTTCCTTCCCTCCTATCCCACCTACCACTTGTTCTATTCTCTACTTTGATCTGTCCCTTTTCAAAAGTGGGTGCTTCCAACTTCCCTCCCCCCCAGTCTGCCCTCCCTTCCATCATCCCCCCTCTCATACCCTTTCCCCCTACTCTTCTGTAGGGTGAGATACCCTATTTAATGTATATTTCATTCCCTCCCCAAGCCAAATTCAATGAGAATAAGGTTGATCCATTCCCTTTTGCCTTCCTATTCTTCCTTTCCATTGTAACCATTTTGTCTCGCCTCTTCTATATGAGATAGTTTACCCCATTCTGTCTCTCCCCTTCTCCTCTCATTATATTCCTCTCTTACCTCTTAATTTCCCCTTTTAAGTATCATCCCTTCCTGTTAAATTGGTCCTATGCCCTCTATCTATGTATACATATATACACACATTCACATATGTATTCATATGCCAGTAAACCCTCTGATATATATATATATATATAGATATATATGTATATATATCAGAAATATATATATATATATTTCTATTCCCTTCAACTATTTTCATACTGAGAAAAGTTTCACCAGTTACAATTATCATTTTTCCATGTAGTAATGTTAATAGTTCAACTTTGATAAGTTCCTTATGATTTCTTTTCCCCATTTTCCTTCTCATGCTTCTCTTGCTTCCTGTATCTGAATGTCAAATTTTCTATTCAACTCTGGTTTTTTCATCAAGAATGCTTGAAAGTCCTCTATTCCACTGAATGACCATATTTTCCCCTGAAACATGATACTCAGTTTTGCTGGGTAGGTGATTCTTGGTTTTAATCCCAGCTCCTTTGCCCTCCGGAATATCATATTCCAAGCCCTTCAATCCCCCAGTGTAGAAACTGCCAGATCCTGAGTTATCCTGATTCTGTTTCCACAATATTCAAATTGTTTCTTCCTGGCTGCTTGTAATATTCTCTCCTTGATCTGGGAATTTTGAAACCTGGCTATAATATTCCTAGGAGTTTTCTTTTTGCGATCTTTTTCAGGGGGTGATCAGTGAATTCTTTCAACCTCTATTTTGCCCTCTGGTTCTAAAACATTAGGGCAGTTTTCCTTGAGAATTTCTTGGAGGATGATTTCTAGGTTCTTTCTTTGATCATGGCTTTCAGGTAGTCCAATAATTTTAAAATGATCTCTTCTGGATCTATTTTCTAAGTCAGTGGTTTTTCCAATGAGATACTTCACATTGCCTTCTATTTTTCATTTGTTTGGATCTGTTTAACAGCATCTTGATTTCTCATAAAGACATTAGCTTCTATTTGCTCCAATCTAATTCTGAAGGAATGATTCTCCTCATTGAGCTTCTGAGATTCTTTTTCCATCTGGCAAATTCGGCTTTTTAAGGCATTCTTCTCCTCATTGCCTTTTTGACCCTCTTTTGACATTTGAGTTAGTCTGTTTTTTAAGGTGCTCCTCAGGCAGGTGGTTGAGTCTCATTTTGTAATTTTCTTGCATCATTCTCATTTCTCTTCCCAATTTTTCCTCCACTTCTCTTATTTGCTTCTTTTTATTTTTTAAAAGCAATCGGGGTTAAGTAACTTGCTCAAGGTTACACGGCCAGTTGTTTCTGGGTGTGGCGCTGAGTATCTGAGTCCAGATTTGATCCCCAGGTCATACCAACACTGGAGCTGGTGCTCTTACTTGCTGAGCCACCTGGCTGCCCCTAAGCAATTGGGGTTAAGTAACTTGCTCAAGGTTACATGGCCAGGTGTTTCTGGGTGGGTGCTAAGTGTCTGAGCCCGGGATTCAATCCCCAGGTCATCCCGACACTGGAGCCAGTGCTCTTACTTTCTGTGCTACCTGGCCGCTCCTCTTATCTGCTTCTTAAGGTTCTCTATGGCCTGTAACCATCTCATATTTTCCTTTGAAGCTTTTGGTGCAGGAGTTCTGTCTTCACTGTCTTCCTCCTATTCCATGCTTTACTTCTTTTTGTTCCCCAAAGAGGAGTCTAATATTGGGTTCTTCTGTTTGCTTTGCTTCCTTTGCCTGGACATATCGCTACTCAGTCACTTGACCCCTGTGCTTTTTGCCACAGTAGGACTCTGCCACCAGACAGGGGAGCTTTCATCCCAAACGCTGGGGTTTTCTCAGCTGCCGGAGGCATTAGTTGGGTGCCCTCTATGAAGCCTCCACACACTGTGGCAAGCTGGTCACACACCTCAGGTCTTCCACCCTAGACCATAATCCAGATCCAAGCAGGTTAAAGCAAGAGTGATTACCCCTCAGACAGGTTTTTGGTCCCCCTACACTCTGTAGGCCAGGAGCTGAAGCTGCCACATGGCTGCACCATAGCCTTCAGGGCCTTCTCACTCCAGGGGCAAAAGCTGAAGCACTCCCAACTACTGGGTCCCAAAGTCCACACTGCACTGACCTCTCACTTTGTCCTTAGCATCTCTGTGTTGAGAATTCTGGACCACTACAGCTGCTGGTGATCTGGAGTCTCTCCAGCCAGTGGCTGGTCAGGCCCTCCCTGAGGCTAAAACCTCAGCTCCTGTGTGGCTGGGCTCGGCTACCAGAGCACTGTGCTGGCCTGCCAGGCTGTCCTCAGCGGGAGGTTAGCTTCTCTGTGTCATTTTTGTGGGTTCTGTAGCTCCAAAGTTTGTTCAGAGTCCCCTTTTACATGGATTGGGGAAGGTGGGAGCCAGAGCTGCTTGGATGTCCTGTTTCTACTCTGCCATCTTGACTCCTAGTTGTTTTATTTTTAATGGAGTTTTTCTCTCAAGATGGACTTTCCTGTTCATTTAGACTTAATCAAAGAAACCCATCTTTCCTTATCAGCAAAAGTTTAGTTCAATTCAACTGCTATTTCCAACCCCATGTTTCCTTCTCACAAGGGACTTCTTGTCCCTTGATGCTTCAAGCTGATCTGGGTTTATCTCTGGGGGAGCCTGATCTTTTAGAGAGGGAATCAGACATTTTTTTTCTTACACTCTTTGGCTTATTTCTCCCATCCCAGAATTCTGGGGGAGAGGGGGAAAGGTCTCTTAAACATGGCTTATTTCTACAGTTTTCCCTTAAATAAGATCACCACAATTCTTTCTAGGAAAGATATAAGTTATTATAGCAGGTGTGAGTTAGCTATTTTTTTCCATCCCAAAACAAATGCTTAAAACATAACAGACTCATAAACACATGGATTCATAAAGAACATGTGAATATACATTCTTAAAAATGTGAAACAGTAATTCATCACACATTATATTCTCTTGAAGTATGGTCTTTAAAAAGGCAAATGACAAAAATTCATAATTCAGAAAAAAGCAACATTAGAGACAAACAGAGGAAAGTTTAAGCCTTACTCATAACTTTAAATGTAAATGAAAAAATTCAAATTTTTTTTAAAGCAATCGTTAAGTAACTTGTTCAAGGTTACACGGCCAGGTGTTTCTGGGTGGGTTCTAAGTATCTGAGCCCGGGATTTGATCCCCAGGTCATCCCAACAGTGGAGCTGGTGCTCTTACTCTCTGTGTTACCTGGCCACCCTGAAAAAATTCAATATTACAAAAAAGAATGACAAACTGGATAAGGAAGGAAAAATAACATATATTAAATACCTACTACATACCAGGCCCTGTGCTATATGCTAGTGCTGTACAAATAATCTCATGTGAATATCACAATGACCCTGGTAGGTGCAATTATTACACCCATTTTATAGTTGGAGAAACTGAGGCAAAGAGAGATTAAGTGACTTTCCTACAGTTACACAGCTAATAGTAATCTGGCCTGGGGTCATATTTGAATTTATATTTTCCTAATTCCAGACCCAGCATTCTATCCATTGTGCCATTTCCACTCTTACCCTTCAATAAGATGAAAGAAACCCCACAATCAATTACTTGCAAGAAACACACACCAAAAAGCAAAGACATAAATAGTATAAAAAAGAAGTACTGAAAAAAAATTATCATTCATCAGGTGAATCCATCAGATTAGGATTTGCAATCATACTATCTGACAAAGTACAAATAAAAATTCACAAAATAAACAGGGAAATTGCATTATACTGAAAAGATCCATAGGCAATAAACCAATATTAATATTACACTTTTATGCTTCAAATGTCACAGTATCTAAATTCATAAAGAAAATATTAGCTGAATTACAAGAAGAAATAGACAACAACACAATATAACTTGCATACTTTAATATCCCTCTTTCAGATTTGTATCCAATATAAAGGCAATTTATCTATCTGTCTGTTTGTCATGCATATGTTATATTAGCCTTTCCCCAATAGAAAAGTGCTCAAAGATGACTCAAATGAAGTATTGTCAACTCTTAACAACCTTTTGAAAGAATGTTCCAAATAACTAACAGTAAGAGAAATTCATATTAATATAATCCTCGGGTTTTACTTTACACTATACCCTTCAAATTAGCAAAGATGACAAAATATTGGAATATGAAATGTTAGAGGAGTTGTGGGAAGGTTAGCACATCTGTGCATTCCCGGTGGAACTGTGACTTAGTACAACCATTTTGGAATTATGCAAAAAAGGTGACAAAAATGTATATACCCTTTATCCCAGAGGTTCTACTACTAGGCATATACCTAGGCATATATCTTGAAAAGATTGTCGATAAGAAAGTTCCTACATGCAGCAAAATATTTATAGCAGCACTTTTTGTGGTAGCAAAGAACTGGAAAAAAAGCAGATGCCCTTTGACTGGGGAACAGCTAAACAAATTGTGATACATGAGATGTAATAGGATATTACTGTGCTATAAACAATGATTAACATGGTGAATACAGAGAAGCATAGAAAGATTTATATGATCTGATGCAAGGTGAAGTATAACCCTCCTCCCCAAAAATGATGACTACAGCAATGTTTTTTACAAGATATTTTTTTATTTTCAGTTACAAGTTCTCTTCCTCCCCACTACTTCCTCTCACACTCCTTGAAAATGCAAGAAATATGATACCCATTATGTGTATGAAGTTATACAAAACATATTTCTGAATTAGCTGTATCCTCCCTCCCCCCTTTTAAAAAGGGGAAAACAGTTCAATCTGCACTCTGAGACTATCAGTTTCCTATCTGGAGTTGCATATCATTTTACATTGTCAATCATTTGGAATTGTCATGGATCATTGTATTGATCAGAGTTACTGTTTTTCACAGTTTATCTTTACAATATTATTGCTACAATTGTTAGAATATTATTATGTTAGAATATTCTACTCAATTCACTTTGTATTCACTTTGTTTTTCTGAAACCATCCTCTTCTCAATCCCTTACAGTACAATAATATTCTATCATATTCATATTCCATAATGTGTTCAGTCATCCCCCAAATTACTGGCATCACCTCGGTTTCCAACCCTTTATTACCACAAAAAAGCTGCTCTAAATATTTTTGTACATATGGGTCCCTTTTGTTTGATCTCCTTGGGGTATAGACCTAGTAGCAGTATATCTGGGTCAAAGGATATATATAATTTAATAATCCTTTGGGCATAGAGTTCCAAGTTGTTCTCTAGAACTGTTAGACTAGTTCACAACTTCACCAATAGTTCAGTAGTGAATCTATTTTCCCATACCACTGTGTCATTTTCTCTTTTTGTCATCTAAGTCTATTTGATAAGTGAGAGGTACTGATGGGGTGCTTGGGATCTATATTTGTAACATCAGTCTGTAAAACCAGTTTGTAAAATCACACTCCATTCCCCACCCCCCCAGTCTCAGAGCATTAACTCTGTCCCTTCCCGCCCCCCACCCCTCCCAGCTTCAAAGCATTAATTGTGCCCAGCAACAACTCATGGATTGTTTATCTCACTAACAAGCTATACCTATTAATCCTTCACAAAAGTATCTATAAACATTCCAGCTTAGACAACTATTATCTCCCCCTTGCATAGTGCCTCATTGCCCCCATGAATTCTTCAGGATCCTATCTCTGGGTTAACTCCTTTGCCTATTATCCACTGAGTCTCTGGTTAACCTTGGTTCCCAGACATCAATCCTGTCAAACATGACACTGAGGGGAGGCAGACTGGGCACTTCTCCATCAGCCCTTGACTTAGCCACTGACTTAGTGACGTTTTCAAGCCTAAAACCACACCTCTAGGTAGTCCCGCCTTGGGCATTTCCCCAGTGAATCATGGGTATCTATGACTGAGCAGTTACATCAATCGTGTCTGCCCCTTTAAACAACGGCTCCACCTTAGCCCCACCTTAACTCCTCCCTAATCCTACCCTTAATCACCTAGTTAGCATAATTGGCACAGGTTCTACTATGAATGATTCTATATAAATCCTAATTCTACCCCTTTAAGGTTGCAGGTCCCCTAAGGATCCTTGCCCACTGTAAGGCGTATAATAAACTTTTTCAGCTCTGACTCCAAGTAAGCCTGAGCTCCATTCTTTCCAGACTGAATCGCAGGTTCTGGTCTTAGATAAGATCAGAGCTTCTGCTGAACCTAATCATCCCTCATCAGTAGTACTTCAAAGTTGTTTTAATTTGCATTTCTCTAATTATTAATGATTTAGAGCATTTTTTTATATGACTAGTATACTTTTTATTTCTTCCTCTGAAAACTGCCTATTCAGATCCTTTGACCATTTAATCCAGACCTGCACAATTTGGCAGTAGAGGCCAAAATTAAAATAGGCTAAACTTCTTTCCAAGTAAAAGTATAAATTAATAATTAGACTATTCTGCAAATAAACCATATTTTTAAAAAGGGAAATTTCAATTAATATAAATTAATTACACTTATTACTTAAGATTTTTATTTATCATGAAATCAGATGTTAAAAAATTACTTTGCTAAGCAGTACAAGTTTTAATACATTTTTCAGATTTTCTTACTGTTTACATTTAGTTAATGGGACCCATTACATTTCTTGTCAGCAATTAGTTTATTGTACTCCAGCATGTTTGAAATCTATATCCTTAGAACTCTGAAAACTAACTTTAGTAGCCACCTCATTTTCTGAGTTTACTTTCCTGAAAAACTGTTGTTCCCCACTGAGATTCTTCAACAATTTGGATGTCTTGATTTGTTTTTTATTGGTGTCTAATTTGCTTAAGTCAGGATGTTTTGATTCAAAATGTCGATGAAGATTGTATTCCTTCCTATTGTGTGGAAAAGAATACAATGTGGTTTCTCAGAGACTATTTACTAGAGTAGTTGAAGCCTTAGGCCTCAGAATGATCTGCATAGAAGACCTCTTAGAAGGTTACCTCACTCACTCACCCCCTCCCCTGTAGGAATTACCTCATAGAAATGACTTCATCCTTGGTTCACCTACTATCAACTCACCTGCCATATAAGGGAAAAGTAACCACAAGAGCCAATCAAAAGCAAATGCTTTGCATTGGGGAGATATGTTGGGAGGGGTGGGTAATTTTTGTCTATTTAAGCTGGCTTCTGCTTCTGTGGGGCAGCCAGCCTCCTCTCTCTTGGTGCTGTCCTGGAGACTGAACTGCCCGCTTCTAGTGAGATTCTAATAAAACTACCTTCACTTTGAGAGGTCTCTGAGTAGTCAATTTGGGTCAGGGTCTCCGTACCCAACACACTAACAACTATTAATTCTCAGAAAACGAGACAATATTTTGTCTCTTGTGTAAGTAAACAGGTATCTATTTGTCCACTCCAGATTAAACACTCTGTGCTCTGATTTGATATTCCATTTGTTTTTATTACCCATTTTACAAAGTCACCCCCAAAACTTTAATGTTAGAACCAAAAAATCTCCACAGCAACTGCTCACAAAGAAATACTGAACGGAGTGTCTGATTTTGAAGAAAGAGCCAGACACTCATGTAACTTGGAGGGCAGTAGCTCAGCAAGGGAGGGGAAGAAACCCTAGTGTTATTGCTATTCCTTATATAGTGGGCATCAGCTCCTTTGGTGTTTGGTTGCACTCACTTTGTCCCTATTCAATGGCAGTGATGACTGAAAATATAGCAAAAAGATCCTCTCAGATTAGAGATAGACTGACACTGATTGGTTGCTGTGGGTCATGTGACAAACAGGAGAGAGTGGTAACCCACCTGTCAAGTTACATGATGGGCACAATAGTAACCAGTGAAAGGCAGGTTAATTGGGGCATGGACAAAACATTCCTTACATCTTTACTTTCTTTTATATCCTCTACATTTTTCGCAGGCTGCCTGAAATCCCTGGTGAGCTACAAGCAGCCCTCAGGCCATATGTTGTGCAGGCCTGATTTAACCAGTTGGGGAAAGACTCCTATTTTTATAAATTTGACTCAGTTCTCTGTATGTTTGAGAAATGTAACCTTTATCAAAGCAACTTGCTGCAATTTTGCACCCTCCAGTTTCCTGCTTTTCTTCTAATTTTGCATGCATTGGTTTTATTTGTGTAAAAACCTTTTCAGGGGGCAGCTAGATGTCACAGTGAATACAGCACCGGACCTGACTTCAAATCTAGCCTCAGATACTTAACACTTAAATAATAATAATTAACTTATTAATTATGATTAATAAGTTAAAACACTTAACACAGACTTACTAGTCCTGTGACCTTGGGCAAGTCACTTAACCCCAATTGCCCTACTTTCCCCTCTCAAAAAAAAAACCAAAGCAAAAAAAGAAAAAAATCTTTTCAACTTCATGTAATCAAAATTATTTATTTTATTTCCCATAAAATATTTCTATCTCTTTAGTTACGAACTCTTCCCTATTGCATAGACAAGTAATTTCTTACATGTTCTTTTAATTTGTTTATGCTATCATCCTTTATGGTTCAATTATGTACCCATTTTGAGTTTATCTTGGTATATGCTGTAAGATGTTATTCTATGTCTAGTTTCTGTCAGACTACTTTCCAGTTTTCCCAGAAATTTTTATCAAATAGTGAGTTTTTGTTCTAATAGTTTGGATTTTTGAGTTTATCAAACACCTGATTTTTGCTCATTTACTTCTGTATATTGTATACTTAATTTATTCCACACATTACTTTCTCTATTTTTTTCCAGTACCAAATTGTTTTAATGATTACCACTTTGTAATATAGTTTGAGACCTGGTCCTTCTGGACCCCTTTCTTCTTATTTTGTTTCATTGATTCCCTTGATAGTCTTGACCTTTTGTTCCTCCAGGTGAATTTTGTTATTATTTTTTCTAGTTCTATAAAGCAATTCTTTGGTAGAGACTTCAGCAACAATAGAACATTATTAGAATTTCATCCACAAAACAACTAAAAGTAAATGTTTCAAAATTACAAAGAATATGCTTAGCCCCAAGAAAGGAGACATGAAAGGACCCTTCAACTCACCCCAACTCCTTTGAAGAAGTAGGAGGTCCATGTGTGTAGAAAATTGCAAGTATTTTCTTTTTTTTAAAAAATATTTCTTTTTTCCCATGTAAAGACAATTTTAAACATTCATGTAAAAACCATTTTGATTTCCAAATTTTCTTTCTCTCTTCTTCACTTCCCCCTTCTCTGAGACAGTAAGCAATTTGATATAGGTTGTACATGTTCGATCAAGATTGCATGTATTTTCATTTTTTGATTCATTGACATGTTTTGTTGATTTTTCCCTCTTCTTCCTTTTTTTTCTTTAAAAAAGATTCTTTATCTTGTGAGCTGACTTTCTGAGAGTGGGGAGGAGGAGGAATACAAGGAGAAATTTAAGCAATTTGGGAACAAGATATTGATATAGATGCAGATCCAGAATATAGGAAATAAATACAGAAAGCCCTAGGAGCTGAGGAGTAGAGGAAGGACTTAACATGGTAAGTAGTCCTTGAGCTGAGCTTTGAAGGAAACTAAGGAGTCTGCCAAGAGAGTAGATTCCAGGCATGGGAGATAGCCAGTACAAAATTATAAAGATGGGAGTTGAGTGTCCTGTGCAAGGAAGAGCAAGAAGGCTGGTTTGGCTGAATTAAAGAGTTTGCAAAGGGGAATAATATACAATAAAACTGGAAGGTATTTTGGGGACAGATTATAAAAGCTTTTTTGAATGTTAACAGAGGCAGATGCAGATGACCTTTGTTGAAATCCAGTCCAATCCAATAAACATTTATTAAGCACCTAATATGTGCCAGGCACTGTTTTAAATTCTGGGGATAGAATTCATTAAAAAGAAAGCCCCTGTCTTCAAGGAGGTTACAATCTAATGAGGGGAGACAATACACAAAGGGAGGGGAGGAGTGAAGGGGAGGGCCAGGACACCTGGGGGGGTACCCCATGCAAGGGGAAGGTGGCATGTAAACATTTGTCTCCTGTGCTATTTGTTTCTTCCACAAGACTACATGTTCATTGGAACTGGAGGAAAGGAAAAAGAAATCCCCTCTCTGTTTATTACAATTAAAATGAGTGAACTTGGAAGAGAGTAGATGGTTGCAGTAGTGGTGGTGGAATGAATGGGGGGAGGAGGAGAAGAAAGAAAGTGGAGAGAACAAGAGCTGAGCAGCATGAGGATGGTGGATACTACAAAGCTGAAGAAACCAGCAGTGTGGTTAGGGAGCTATAGAGAACATGGGATAATAGCTCAGTGTGACCTGGTTGTGGTATGATGACTCCAGAGCTGCAGTGAAATGGTTTTCAGCATTTGTCAGCTGTCCCTTATCCATTAGTGTGCTGCAGCCTTCCTCTCTGAAACAGGATAGAAAGAAACTCAAGGTGTACATAACATTAACCTTACCACTGATGAGGTTTGGCGGTGCTGGGACCCCAAGAATGCCACAGCAGAGTTGCCTGGAATGAATTCATACACTCAAGCCTTCTCTTAGTCATGTGGCAAAAATTTATTGTAATGCTTTAGCAAAAACCTGTAAGGGTCTTTAAGGGTCTTTAGGAATGGTGTTGGGGCTTATATGGAAAAGGGGAAGGGAATGCCAGGGATGCTCATTAGGTAATCTAGGGGTTCAGGTGTCTTTGGGAACTATGAAGGGGAGAGTGTAGGGAGTACACTAGACATTGAGGGAGTTGTCAGAGGCATGGACCTTGGGAATCTGACTTGAAGGAGTCCTTGGGCCAACCAGGGACAAAAATCCTTGGACCAGGCACCCGTCTGTCTGTCCTGATAAGAGAATGTGTTCTGCAACAACAGATAATTTTCTCATAGGACAGGGGCCTACTGAGAAATTGGGAGGCTTCTAGAGATATGATCTTAGGGCTGAAGCCTGAGCATGCTACCACCACCACAGGTTTTGAGAATAGTGCTACAAAGGGATTAAAGTGGGATTTGATCACTACTTTCCTGGAGGTGTATCAAATGCTAACCATTTTCAAGTCAATTTAATTCAATTCAATATTTACTACATTAATTACAGAAAATATTTACTATCTGATTCACTTCCCTGGGACTTACTTTCCTATTCAATCTTGATTAAATGTCTTTTAGCTTTTGGATTCATGTGCTTTTATATGATCTGGAGTAAAAAAAAAATGGCATCGGTTGGAGTTTAGACTGTGGTTTGGATGGTAGATAATGTAAAACAACATGTTAAACATGGGAAGTAGTAAGGGGTCCCAAAGTGATATGTGAATCTGTAGATCTCAGGGGTACATAATGATCCTCATTTTACAAAAGAGAAATATATTTGAATAATTTCAACTGAAGTATGTGATTTGAAGGATTTGTTAGAGGTCACATATTTATTGTCATAGTCAAGATCTGAACTCTGGTCTTTCTACTTCCAGGACTAGCCTTCTTTCTGCGGCAGAATCCTAACTCTTTGCTTTACACAAATTGAGGCTGAAGTATGGGTAGGTTATTTAGGTGGAAATGTTCAGGAGGCTAAATTAGAAAGTAAAGTAAATCAGAAGCTCACAGGATCATAGGTTTTAGAAATCTCTGGATCTCTAAGCTCTAGACTTTAGAGGTTATTTTGAAAGTCTTAAAATGAGGCCAGCCCCTTCATTTAAAGTGTTTATTGGTGTGTTTTATTTTTATACAGACAGTTATTGCTTTATGTAAGTGGACAGGTCTCTGCAGACCTCTACATAAAGCTTTTTTTACTTTTTCATATTGAGAATTTACAGAAGGTAAGGTAGAAGGAGGGAAGGAGGGAAGGGGAGAAGGATGCAGGAAAGCCTCCGGCGGACGCTGATTGATGGAGCGTTCAAGAACACTTTCGGTCCCAGGACAAAGAAACTAGAGCAGGAGGATTAGAAGGGGTGGGGGCACAGACACGAGGGGACTGGACACACACGGACAGGTGAGGACTGGCAACACGCGGGGGCGGGGAACAGACACGTGATACCCATCCCCAACGGAAGACCAGCACACCGGGAAATAACAAGGCAGCGTAGGAGGTCTCAAACCAAGCCCCCGGTCCAGCGGTGGATGTCTCCTCACAAGTCCGTTCTTCTGCTTTCACTTGGAGGATTTTTTTAAAAGGGTTTTTTGTTTGTTTGGGGTTTTTTTTGGTAGAGGGATTGAAAACCGCCGAACGCCAAGCCAAGGGGCAGGAGTGGAGAGAGAGCACAGTACTGTACAGTAAAGTTAACAGGTGGTTTTTTTCTTTTGAATGATGATTTCTTACCTAATTCTTTAGCTAGTTGAATTTGCATAAAACGATAATTGTTTATATTACCTTCATTTCAAAATATATCTCTTCCCCTCCTCCTGTACCTAGTAAGTTATTTTTCATAACAAAGAATTACAAAAAAAGCCAAAAATAAAGGTCAGTAAAAGTAACCTCCATATCAACAGAATCTGACAGTATTTGAAGTGTTCCATACCAGTAGTCTCTTAACTCTAATCACTTCATTTTACAGATGAGGAAACTGAGGCCCAGAAAAGTAAAATGATTCACCCAAGGTCACAGGTGGCAGAGTCAGGATTTGAACCCAGGTCCTAAGGACTCTTTCCTTTGAACTATGGTCTGAGATTAGATTTTCTGTGATGGGTTCAAAATGGAGACAGGGTTTTTGGAGAGACACCATAGATGTGAAGTTAGAAGTCATGGGAATGGATTAGATCATCATTGAAAGTGAGAAGAAATGGGAGCCAAAGAGAGAACACTAGTCAAGTATTGTCAGATACTCAACGAAGAAGTCAGGTAGCTTGAGAATTGAAAAGAACAAAATGGATTTGGCTAGAAGAAACAGGAGGCTTTGGCAAGAGTAGTCTTAAGGGAAAATAAAGATGACCCCCACACTGCAGGGAGCAAAAGGAGTTGAATGGAAAACAAAAATCATTTTTATAAAAGAAAAGCAAATATTAAGCCCTTGAGTGTAGAGAAAAGGAATTAGTTCAGTTTTTCATAACCCCTTTCTGCAGCTGGGGGTTAACCATGAGACCAGCCCCACTTATGCAATTGATTAAGTAAATGATTTGAGTTTTCATGAATAACCTCCTTTGCAAGATTTGGATTAGGCTCAGAAGAAGTTGTATGTTTTAGAAAGAGCCGGGTGACCTGGTTTTGAAACCTTGCTCTGGCATTTACTAGCAATGTGACCCTAGGCCAGTCACTTCCATTGCTGAGCCACAGTTTCCTCATCTATAAAGTGGGTATAGTACTTGTGTAAAGGGGCCTTCATTAAAAAGTAATCACCTAATAAAAGTAATAAAGGACCTAATAAGAGTGAATAGTGGCATCCCATTGTAACAGGGTATTATACTTGAATTATTTCTAACACAGTGGTTTTGGTGAAGTGAGCACTTTTTAACCTTTAAAGTGCCATATAAAGGTGAGTTATTATTGATGTAGTTAAAGAGTTTTGGAAACAGCTTTATAAATATGCTCACGTATATATTTCTGCACACATGTACACTAGATGTATGCATACATGTGTGTAGATATACAACATGCATTCACACGTGTATGCATGCATACATGTACACAAACATTACATGTCTAGGTTTGATGTATGTGTACACCATACATGTATGTATGGACACACACATAGTCATACTATATTATACATACATGTATTATACATACATGTACTGTTATATATGTATATCTATAAACTATATATAGGAACAGACACACATGCTATATATGCATATATGCCTTGTATACTATATGCACGCACATTAAGTATCTCATATGTGCGCATTTATGTAATATATGTATGCGTATGTACACATCATACTCTATGCATTTATATGTATATGTATGCTATATGTATAAGCACTCATATATACTCTATGGGTGTATATGTGCATACAAAACAAGCACACATGTATATATATGCAGTGCAATATGTATACATGTGTGCATATGCATACACTATGCATATGCATAATACAATGCATACTGTAGGCATATATGCACATGTATATATATTATGTATATGTATGCTAGTTGAGTGCATATGCATATGTATATTAAATGAGTGCATGCATGTACGTGCACACACATATACTGTTAAGTATGTGTGTACATACATATCTATTTCTCTAGGCAATTCACTAATACTATAAGTTGCAGAGAAGATACCAACCTGCATTTTGCTCCTCTGGAAGTTCTGTATATCATTGAAATCATAGCTTTAACACATCCCTATTCTAGAGCTTTTAATCCTATGTTGTTATTGTTCAGTCATTTCAGGTGACCCTATTTGGATTTTTCTTGGCAGAGATAATGGAGTGGTTTGCCATTTCCTTCTCCAGTTCATTTTACCATTGAGGAACTGAGGCAAACAGGGTTAAATTACTTCCTCAGGGTCACATAGTTAATAAGTATGTCTGGGGCCAGATTTGAATTCTTGAAGATGAATTTTCCTGATTCCAAGAGGAATGTTTTATCCACTGAGCAACCTTGCTGCCTGTGGATTGTTTTTGTTCAGCCATTTCAGTCACATCTGACTCTTTGTGTCCCCATTCGGGGGTTTCTTGGCAAAAATACTGGAGTGGTTTGCCATTTCCTTTTCTAGCTCATTTAACAGGTCAGGAAACTGAGGCAAACAGGGTTAAGACTTGTCCAGGGTCTCGAAGCTGTCTGACGCCAGATATGATACTATAAAAGCTAGTATAGATAGATACATTGAGCTGTATGTGTCCTTAAAGATCAAGTAGTTCAGCCACCTAATTTTATAGATGAGACAATGGAAACTCAGAGGAGAGAACCTTGCCAAGGTCAGGTACCTAGTGAGAGGTCAAGCATAACCTAGAAGTTTACTCCTGGGCTCTATTCACTGCACCACTTTGCTTTTTTCTTTCTTACTGAGTGCTTAGAACTCTGCATGCCATAGCTGTAATCATGTTCATGTCACCTTTCTTTCTTTGGAAAGTCCTAGCCCCTGGGAGGCAGCTGTGACCCTCCTCTGTGACAAGAAAGGGACACCTGCTCCTCCAGCTGTCTCTCTTATTGGCATCTTAGAGTGGAATCCCTGGGGGAATGCAGCTGGAGAATGGGAGAGGGAGGAGTCTCAACTACTTACTTATGGCTTTTCCTCAGTGGATGTCCAACCAGACACTAGCTGTCATCACCTCTCTGCTCTGAGTAAAGGCAGTCGAACCCAGCTGTCACTGGATTCCTCTATGGATTTCCTGGTTCAGTTCAGATACAGGCCACCAGGTGGTGCTCTTCAGGCAATCTCTCCCTAGCTCTTAGGGTTCTCATGTTGACCACTGCTTCTCCAAAAGCCCCCAACCATCCTGGAATTTATGTCTATTACTGCATTATATTAAGACCTCTTGGGATCCCTACATACCAAGACTTTGGGGACTTTTCTTCACACTTTGTAATATTTTGTTGGTTTTTAAATGCCCCCGTCCCCACTTTGAAATTGTACTGTGAAACTATTTTAAAAATTATGTAACTCATTATAAATGGCAAATAGATTTCTGTAGTCAAGCTTTAATGTTCATTTAGTGCAACCCACTTATTTTATAGTTGAGGAAACTGAAGCTAGAACTTTTGCATTTATTGGTTCTTGGAATGTTTAAGTACTGAAACTTTATATTACTAAATCCTGTATAAGTATTGATATTGAGACTGATGACAGAAATATGGACATTGTATCATTGAAATTTTGATGCTTAGTTCAGAAATGTATACACATATGTGTGTGTATGTTATGACCTAGAAACCTCAAGTAATTAACCCAGTGAACTTAATTCCTTTATGGGTGGTGGTGCCTCATCCATCTTCTGCTTTGTTTACTGAACCTACTTGTTCTGTTATTGGGTGGGTTTGGAATCCCAGTAGGAATTGTACTTTCACTAGCAGAGCTCTATTGAAGGTGGGGAGTGGGAAGTTTCAGATGCCCTTTTGGAATAGGAATGTAGAGAAAATTTGTTTGGACCTATGGGAGTGGGATGCTGAGAGATAAATTTTAGTGTGTTTTTTTTTTTTTAAATAAAAAAAGGACTCTTCAAGAACTTTGTCTAGATCCCAGTTGCATGATCTTATGTGCTGTAGGAATCCCGGTAGTTTTCACCCAGGATAATTGTTTTCTCACCACAGGGTGAAGGGATTACTTGCAGTCAACTCCAGTCTCTATTGGGAGAACCCCATGTTCTCTGGGATTCAGTGGAGACTCAGCTTCCCTTAAATGAAAAGTGTGATTTTATTTTTCTTTGTAGTTATTCAGTGATTAAATCTCTTCTGTAAGTGTGGGTTCAGAACAGGATTGAGGGCCCTAGTGGAAAAGGGAGAGGGTTAAAGTATCCCAGACTTGTGGGACCCAAGGCACCAAGACAAGTCAGTTTCGATTCTCCTCTGAGAGTGAAGAGAAGACTTTCAGAAGGCCCCAGGTTTTAAATCCCTTTGGGGACTGTTCCATATGTAAATAATCTGGGAAGCTCTGGAGGGACCAGGTTTCATTCTAAGCAGGAAGCTGGTTATATATTTTTTCTTTTGCTTATTGACTGTGGGTTGGGGAAGGCCATTTTGAGCACCAAGTCAAGCACTTCTTGAATACTAAGTAAACAGTAATCTTTGGTAAACTTTGCAAGATGTTCTTTGTTGAGTCTGCATAACTTTGTATTTCAGGACAATTATGGTTTTCTCTTGTACATGTTGGACTTTATAAGATTGTGTAATATTGACTATTTTGAGACTTTTTCCTGAGTCTCAAATATAAAAAAAACATAAAAATATATTCCTATGTGTCACTGGGGAAGCAAACAAAGACACTGCTTGTACCTCCCTGAGATCCCAGAGATCTATTCTGCAGCAGGGACATGGACAATTGGTTCAAAACACCCTTGCTGATTTTCTGAGAACAAAAGATTTTTCAAATAGGGAAAGGGGAGAATGTGGAATTGGGGTACGGCACCTTCACAGAGTATTGCGGATGCTGCTTGCCATGTTGGAAGAGGATAGGGGGCCTCCTTCAGGAGAGTCATGATGACAACTAATGGAACTGTCTTGGAGAGACTTGAATAAGTGTCGACATTCTGTGACTGGTTCTGATCTGGTTAGGAGGTTAGGAGGAGTCTTTTTCTTCTATGTGTTTTGTTTTTTACATTTACAAACATTTATAGATGACTCCCACTTCATGGAAAGTCTCTTGTAACAAAGTGAAAAAGTTAAGTAAAATTAATAATACAGTAACCTAGTCCGAAAATACATGCAGAATTTTAAATCTGTAGTAGCCCCCTGATCTTTCTATTTTTTAGTGAATAGACACTCATTTATTTGCTTTCCCTCCTAGCCCTACTTCATTGAAAAAAGGAAAGGGGGAAAAAGCAAATGTCTCTCAACAAATATGCATAGTTAAGCAAAACAAATATTCCCAATTGCTATATATGGAAAAATGTGTATATATAATATCTATGTATGCACACATATATACACATATATGCATAGATGTATATACACATGTATGTATATATATGCACACACGTATGTGTGGATGCACACATTATGTACATATACATATATATGTCTCATTCTACACTCTAAACCCATTTCCTCTTTGTATTAGAGAGTATATTTTATCATTGTTCTTCTGGAATCATGACATGGATGGTCATTATATTGATCATAGCTTACAGCTTTCAAAAGTTATTGCCTTTACAATGTTGAGTATTTATAATGAGGAGAATTCTTTTTGATTGTCAGTGTAGCCAGAACTTGATGCCTTTAAAAGGCACTAGAGATCAGAACTTAGGCCACACACTAGCTACTCTCTTTTCATTTCAATTTTACGGTAGAAATATAAATTAAACTATTAATAAAATTTCATTTTTAGTTTTGGATAAAGATAGAAAATATGTTATTTAAATGTATTACAAAGATTATACTTTCTCACCGAGTTGAAATTAAGCCAAGAATGCAGGGTTAGATCAATATAAGGAAAACATCCCGCAGTATCCTATTTCCTTACCTTTGTTCACACTGTTCCCCATACCTAAAATATTTGCTGTTGTTCAGTCATGTCTAACTCTTTGAGATCCCATTTAGGGTTTTCTTGGCAAAGATACTGGAGTGGTTTGCCTTTTCCTTCTTCAGCTCATTTTACAGATGAGGAAATTGAGGCAAGCAAGGTTAGATGATTTGTCCAGGGTCATACAGCTAGTAAGTATCAGAGACCAGATTTGACCTCAGGTCTGACCCCAGGACCAGTTCTCTATCTGTTGTGCCACATAGCTGCCCTGTAAAGCATACTTCTCTTCATTTTTTTCATAATTAGAAAATTTTATTTATGTGCATATATACATGTGTATACCCAGGCACACACCTTTATAAACATAAACCAAGTAAAATAGCAATCCAGTAATTTGGATTACCCCAGTATTGATTTCTTTTTTCATTTATGTAATAAAACAAACATTTCCATAACATAATATGATAAAAAAAAGATGATTGCACATAAAACTACAACTCTATTATGTACAACTTGCTATCCTTTAAAAATGTGTAATAGTTATCATGTTAATTTCTTTTTTTCCTTTTTGTTCCTCCCTCCAAGATGGTACCATTAGACACAAATATGTGTCTATATTTGTAAAATTATTCTATACATCTATTTAAAAACTTTCTCTGGATGCAGATAGTATCTCTCTTCATAGATCCTTTATTTGTAATTTGTATATTTATTTATTTAAATTAAATTAAATTTTTTAAAGCAATCAGGGTTAAGTAATTTGCTCAAGGTTACATGGCCAGTTATTTCTGGGTGTGGTACTGAGTATCTGAGCCCGGATTTGATCCCCAGGTCATCCCGACACTAGAGCCAGTGCTCTTACTCGCTGAGCCACCTGGCCACCCCTAAGCAATTGGGGTTAAGTAACTTGCTCAAGGTTACATGGCCAGGTGTTTCTGGGTGGGTGCTAAGTGTCTGAGCCCGGGATTTGATCTCCAGGTCTTCTCAACACTGGAGCCGGTGCTCTTACTTGCTGTGCTACCTGGCCGCCCCGATTTGTATATTTATAATAGTCAAAATGGCTTAGTCATTCAAAGTTGTTCTTAAAACAATACTGCTTTTACTGTATATAATATTCCCTTGGTTCTGCTCACTTCACTATTAACCATTTCATGCAAGTCTTTCCATTCCTTTCTAAGATCTCCATTTCCACCAGCTAAAATTCTGTCCATGCTTTCAGATATAGCTTGAATACTACCTTTCCTGATCTTCCAGTCAATGACAGTGTTTCATGCACCCTTTCCCCCCCATCTCACATAGCACTTGGTTTATAGCCCTCATATATTTGAGTGTCATTTAAATTATTTGTTAGTGTGTCAGAATCTTCTTTTGGATTATAAGCTTCGTGAAGGCAGAACTTGTTTTATAAACCTTTGTACCTTCCCTATATCCTAGCACAGCAAAGAAGGTGGAAGGAGGGAGGTGGGGAAGGAAACTATGCTGAACTCTTTATAAATAATCTCACTTGAGCACTCACTACTGGTTAAGCTAAAATAAATATAATCAGTAGAATGTATGTGGGAGATATTTTTGAGCAGAGTTATTGTGGGCAGTAAGGAAATCCTTTCCTCTAATGTCTTGCTAGTATCAGAATTTCTTGTAGCCTCTATGTTCTTTCCATCAACCCAGGAAAATCTGTTGTATTCTCCTACCAAGAACATCCTCTGACTTTACATTTACAGTCAGCTTGCATTATAAAAATTTATAGCATGTTCGGTTTGGAAGGGCTCTTAGTGATCATTAAATCTAACCTGCTCATTTTATACATGAGGAAACTGAGTCTCAGAGAGAGGTCACAAAAGCTAGCAAGTAGAAGAATAAAGACTTTAATCCAAGTCATCTGACTCAAGATGGATCATAGGATTCTACAATTGAAAGTTACCTTTGAGATCATATAGTCCAAATCTTTTATTTTACAATTGAGGAAACTGAGCTCTAGAGGGATTGAGGGCTTGCCTGTGGTCATACAGCTAGCAAGGTTAGAGGCAGGATTTGAACTCAAATGTTTCCTGACTCTACATCCAAGTCTACTCTGCCATGAAATAAAAATAGATTTCCAAATCTAGACATTTCCCCTGCTGCATGTCAATATTCCCCTTTTCCCAGCTTCCTTAGAAACATATTTAGAATCAACTTGTGTCTTTCTAACTAATTTACTACTGACTACAGGGAAGGTGCATACAGGGTGGGGAAAAAAATACAGAACCTCTAAAGAAAATCAAATAGATTCTTCTCTGGTTACAATGAGACTAGATTTCTATTCTCCATCTCAAGGAGGACTCTGTTCAAGCTTTCAGTTATGTGGGAAAAATCAGGACCCCAGAAATGGGAAAAACCTTTGCCTGGACACTATTCCTTTCCTCCCTGTCTGAATACCAGAGTTCTCTGTTCTTACCAACTTGACTTTTCTGACCAAGCAAGGCTTAAACAGCTAGGGATTTTATATCACCAGGATTAGGAGGGAAAGAGTTATTAATAATAATAGTTAACATTTACAAAGGGCTTACCATATACCAGGCACTGTACTAAATGCTTTACAAGTATTATCTCATTCAATCCTTGCAACAACCCTGGGAGGTAGGTGCTATTATTATCCTCATTTTGCAAATGGGGAAACTGAGGCAAACAAGTTACATGACTTGCCCAGGGTCACACATCTAGAAAGAGGATTTGAACTCTGATCCCCTTGACTCCAGGCCTGTGCTCTATCCATTGCACCACTTATCTGCTCGAGAGGGAAGTTTACTAGTTAGAGGATGGGAATATAGACTAGAGCTCCCATACATGACAGTCCTGGGATGACAGAGGGCACTGCCGTTTGGGAAGAGGAGAAGGAAAGTTGTTTCAGATGTCAAAGGTTCTATTCCTAGTGAATCCTTGACAACAACAGGTTTGGAATTTGAGGCTCTGGTTCTTGGCAGCATCTTGGAGGTGTCTGACTTTTGAGGATCTGGTCTTAGTAGCTAAGGGAAGATCTGTTATAAACATGCTCAGTCTAGGAATAAACAATACTTGTTGGAGAGCAAGGAAGGTTTTCATTATCTTTGTTTTACATTTATTCTCTCCTGAATAAATAGGTAGCCTCCTGAAAAGACTACAAAGACTCAGACAAAGGTAAGCCCTTTTATGCTGCTACCATTTGAATTTCCTGCCTTGTTCCTCCCTTCAGAACTGGGATTGGTCCCAGTTCTTCTGGGTTATAATCTTTCTGAACTGCCCATTACATAGGCTAGTTAAACATGTGTGCTAATGAAAAGTTGGTGACCATGCCTTGACCCCCAACAGGTCTTAGCCAGCTTAGCTCAGATCCCTTCCAGGAGGAAACTTATAGATTTCTTCCAGCTATATGATTGAATAGGCTGCTCTACCTTTCCTCCCTTATTCTGATTTATACCTTCCCACATGTCCTATGTAGTGTCTGTTTTTGGAACACCCATTTCTCCTATAGAATCTATGGAAACCAAACTACTAACATTTCTCACAGATCTATGGAGTCAACCTGACTGGTCTTTGCAGATGTCATGCCTATTTAAGGTTGGGCCTAACCCATACCAGAACAAAACAAGGTACTCATAGATGATCTAATATTTAACAAAAATGACTTTGCTTAACAACAGCCTAGAGATGATATTTAGCAAGGATACAGCACTGGTTCTGGTGGAGATAGCTCCCCCGGCCACCACATTTACCATGGTGCTTTGCCTGGTAGGAAGAGTATATTGTTCCACATAATAGAAAGAAGACTATCAGATTTAAGGGATATTGATTTCTTGTGTACTGCTTTTTTTTTTTAAATGTCTTACATGACTAGGAAGCTACTTCTATGCTTCAGGCTTTGGTCCTCTAGACCAGGGCTTCTTAAACTTTTTCCACTCAACTCCATTTTGATTTTTAGCAGTGTTTGGTGTTGTGTGACCTGAGGGCATGTGCACTGCAAAGTACTCAGAACCAAGGCTACAGTGAAGCTGTTCATAATGCACGAACATGGGCAACACGGGCAAGTGATGCCAGAAACAGCCTCAGATTCATTATGCATTTGATTTTGAATTAATTTTTGGTAGTTTTCCATTCTGAAACCTTATACCATAGCCGTATGGGGTCCCATGTGGGGTCGAGATCCACAGTTTAAGAATCACCACTCTAGACCAATTAGTTCTCAATGGGTTTGTTGTCTTTTCAGGAAAAAACTAGCCTAGCCTGTGGGGCAGATACTCTTAGTAGATGCTCCTGCCTTATTCCACCCCTTGATGGCAATGTTCTCTATAGGTCTTTTAGAGGATCTTCCTCCACTTGAATGACTGTAGGCTGTAGACTACCTTTCTGCCTGTTTTTGTCTTCCTTTGTATCTTAATTATGGAAAAAGTAAGTTTCTCCTCCATCTTCCTTATTTCTTTCCTAATGCTTTCCATCTTGGTGATTCAAGATGAGTGGCACATACAGCCCTGGAAGAAGACTTTGGAGAAAATAAAACCAGGACAGCGGAAAAGACAGCAAGTAATGCAATGGCTCCTTGAAGGAATACTATGCTGAGGTGATTTTTTTTTTTGCTTTTTTTTGGAGGGCAATTTGGGGTTAAGTGACTTGCCCAAGGACACATGGCTAGTTTTTGTGTTAAGTGTCTGAGGCCGGATTTGAACTCAAGTACTCCTGACTCCAGGGCCGGTGCTCCATTCACTGCACCACCTAGCCACCCCCATACTGAGGTAATTTAACAAAGACCCAAGTCTTCCCTAACCTATTTCAGAAGAGCCACCAAAAATAAATCTAAGAAAACCTTCCTGAAAAAAAAGCCCCTGCAAATGAAAGCAGAATGATCAACATCTGAGAGGGAGACCAGCTGCCACTGCAGGACAGGGGCCTCTGGCACCGGGAGAGGAGCCCTTTGCCCCACTCTGTCTCCTGTGAATGACCCCTGCATGTTGGTCTTCTGTCTGTCCACTCTTGGGTATCTTGTGTCTGTCCCCAGGCTCTGCCAATCTCCTCCGTCTTCTCCTGTCTGTGTCTGTATTCAGCCCCCATGTGTCTGTCTCCCTGAGGATTCTTCCTCTTGGTTCTGGCCAGGCCCTCACGTGATTGACCTGGTTTGAACTTGTTCCTCCTCTTGCCCTCACTTCTCTGTCCTAGTCCCCATGTCCTTAAACTATCTGCCAATCCCCTCCGGCCCACTCCCTGGATGCACAACCCCCTTTCTGCCTTCTTCCCTCCCTTCTTCCCCACATCTGGAGCAAATTCACATTGCAAAAATTGCTTTCGGGACAGCTAGATGGCACAGTGATTAGAGCACAGCCCCTGGGGTGAGGAGGACCTGAGTTCAAATCCAACCTCAGACACTTGACATTTGCTAGCTGTTTGACCTTGGGGAAGTCACTTAACCCCAATTTCCCTGCCTTCCCCTCTCTGAAAAAAATTGCTGGTCTGCTGCAGTATCCACTTACAGAAATAGAGAACTGCCTTTTTTTTCTTGTTCCTCACCCCATCTTAGATTGCAAGCTACTCAAGGGCAGGGATAATCTTTTGCCTCTCTCCCTTAATTCCTTAGCATAATACCTGGCACACAGCAAATGCTTAGTAAGTATTTATTCACTTGCTAACTGAATGGGGTGACCTCACTCACCTTCTCAGTAACTTTCCAATGAAAATGTTCTGATAATAATTTAATATCATTTTTGGACCTCAATAAGAGCCAGAGCCTGGACTAATCAATCAGACTGCTTTGCTTTGCTTTAAAAATGCCCTTTCCAGCATCAGTAACTTGAAAGTCCAGACAAGGTCGAAAGCGGTTATTTCTTCCCATACATGACAGGAGACCTTGAAATTCAGAATAGAAAGATTTCTTTTATCTGGGGGCACACTCCATATGGGGAAAAACACAGACATTCTGAGATCATAAATTCTAACTAACACTACTTTGTCAATTGTCTTGTCAATCTAATATTCACAACTAAGAAACGTCCTTTCTCATGGTATGGTTAAAAAAACATATGGGGACCATAAATCTGAGGGACATAGACATCTTGGAGTTGTCGTAAAGCATGTAAAAGAACTTTGTAATTCTTGTGTCAGGCAGTCAAAACTTGGGTTTTGCTCCTTGTATGTACAAGCTTACTAGTTTTGTCTAGCTTTAAGGGAACAAATGACATAAAAGCATATCACCTAGCCTGTTTGCCTCCTTTAACCACATTTTCAGGTTGACAGTTCCTGCATGATATGTTGTCTTTCCCATTAGAATGTAAGTCCCTTGAGGTCAAGGACTGTCTTTGTTCTTGTCTTTGAATCCACGACGCTTGATACATAGGAAACACTTAGTAAATAGGTATTTGACCTTCCTTTTTCTGGTTCAGATGAGGGAGGTTCACGAGATGTCCGTCCCCCAAGCTCCCTCCTGCTTCTTTTCATACTCCTTTATATCTCAGTTATGTAGGAAGTAGATTCCTCCTCCTTCTTCCTCATTTCTTCCCTAATGCCCTTTTCTCCTTTCTTAAAAGCCAAGCAACAGAGAGCAATGGCACACCCAAGTCTAGTGCTGTTTGTCTTTCCTTCCCCTATTTCAATGTCCTTTTATCATCATTTGTTATTGTTATTGTTAAATTTACTGACTTTTATTGACCACGTTTGGGGTTTTCTTAGAGATGCTGGACTGGTTTGTCATTTCCTTCTCCAGCTCATTTTACCAATGAAGAAACTGAGGCAGACAGGGTTAAGTGACTTGTCCAGGGTTACCACAGCTAGTAAGTCTCAGAGGATAGATTTGAATTTAGGAAGATGAGTCTTCCTGACTCCAATCTGGGCTGCACTGCATCACCTAGCTGCCTTATCACAATTAAGCTTCTTCTAATTGTTCAAATATATCTACCTTTCTAATTTCTCTTGGAACCTTGGTTTGCATTTAAAAATTTATTCTAGACGCAAGTCTTTTTTATCAAAAATGCTTGATTCCTCTATTCTACTGCAGACCTACTTTGGTGATATTCAGTTTCCCAGGATAAATTATTCTTGGTTGTAAGCCTTCCCCCCCCCCCTTTTTTTGGAGGGCAATTGGGGTTAAGTAACTTGCCCAAGATCACACAGCCAGTTTTTGTGTCAAGTGTCTGAGGCCAAATTTGAACTCAGGTCCTCCTGACTCCAGGTCCAGTGCTCTATTCACTGCACCACCTAGCCTTTTTCTTTTTCTTTTGGGAATATTGCATTATAAGATTTTCCCTCCTTTATGGTAATCGATGTCACATCTTGTGTAGTCCTGACTGTATCTCTTTTGTATGTGAACTCTTTCTGGATATTTGCATTATTATTTTTATTGTTATTATATTTAACTTAGTTGCCTGTTTTTCTTTGCTTTTTGGAGGGGGGAAGGCAGGGCAATTGGGTTAAGTGACTTGCCCAAGGTCACACAGATAGTAAGTGTTAAGTGTCTGAGGCCAGATTTGAACTCAGGTCCTCCTGACTCCAGGACTGATGCTTTATTCATTGTTTTGGAACATTTTTTGTTGTTTGTAATATGTTTAACTTGGAAGCTCTGGATTGTGGCTATGAAATATTTGAGTCCTTTTAGACTCCTGTATCTGGCCATCTGATCACTAAAGTCTCTTCTTCACAGTCACCCTTCACTTCAAACACAAGGAGAATTTTATTCCCTGTCCAATTCTGGTTGTGCTCAGTGTTCTGTGCCAGCCTTGACTTAGGTGGGTTGGATAGTTCAGTCTTGGGATTAAAAAAAAAAAGAGATGCAAATAGAACATTGTCATAAAAATTTTCCAGTGATTCTTTGAAAAGTACTGAGGCCAATCATATTTATTGATGATAACTTGTTTATTATATGCTTAGAGAATAGACCCACTCAATGAGTCCTGAGAAGCAGTTTCAGCAAACCAGAACAAATGCAATGGAATTTTACAAAGGGCAGAAGGGGAAGGTAAAAATTTTCACATGATAGAACAGCTAACAGAAGGGGAAGATCACATCAGAGAAAAATTATAAACAAGTCAGTAAATACTAGGGATAAAGCTGGAATTTGCAGACTAACCAATAACACTGGAACTCTACCTAGTTACTTGACATGTTCATCTTAAGTAAATAGAGGTAATAAAGCTGAGCCAGAAATTCTCCCATCACTAATCACTGAAACTAAAATATGATGTTAGTTAAATTCTGTAAGCTCTAGCTAGTTGTGTGACTTTAAGGAAGTAGCAGTCATAAAGCCAGGACAGAAAATTATTTTTTCATACCATCAACCAACTATGTGGCAAGCATTCCTAGACACTAAGAATACAAAGGCAAAAAAAAGGTAAGGAAAAGAAAAAAAAGAAATAGGCCTTTTACCTCAAGGATATTACATTGTATGGGGAAAATGACATTTATTTTTTTTTAATGTATTTTGTGTTTACTTATCTGTATATATGCTATCTCTTCCTATTAGAATGGAAGGTCTTTGAAGCTAGGGCCTTTTCCATTTTCATCTTTGAATTCTAGTCCTCAATGTTTAGTATTGCTTAATAAATTCTTGTTGAATTGAATTGCAAGTTACAGCAATTCTTAAAACATGCATTGTGGTTTGAGGTTAAGTATAGTCTGTGGTTATTGAAATGACAGAAATCCACATAGAGATCAAACCCTTATTTCTGATGACATTAGTCTCATATCTTAACCCAGTAATCTGAAGAATGAATTGTAAAGGCAGAGCCAAGATTAGAATTCAGGTATCCAGAGTCTCAATCCAGGGATCTTCATATCTTGCATAGTCAGCGTATTTATCTGAACTAAGTGCCTAGATACTTTTTTAGCTGGGCTCACTTAGGTGGAATCATGGACTGATTTGGGATAGCCTTCACTACCTCAGCAAAAGCTCTAAGATTTCAGCCTGGGTGGCTCCTGTCTAAGTGTATCTTGACAGGCAGGCAGCCTGACCCCAGGGACCTGCCACATGCTTCCTAAGATATAAGCTATTTCACACTTTGGGTTCCCAGCTGCTGCTCTTCCCCCTCCTCTATCTATCTCTGTCTTTGGCTTCATTCCTGTCTCCTCCTCTCCCTCATCCCTATTCTTCCTCCAGCTCTGTTAACCAATCCTTCAGGTCCCTTCTACTCCAGTCCTTAGTTCTGCCTCCAGCTCCATGCTTCACTAAAGTTATTTCCTCCCCCTTCTCCCCTCTCCCCCTTCTCCATCCCAAGCCTTAGTGGGAGAACCATGTTCTAGGACTGTCTGGCATCCTGGGCACACTATACCCTTTGGATTCTTATCCACATGAACCTATATTTATAGAAATTGTTATTATATTTCACCTTAGAAAACAAATAGATGACAAAAAGAAAATGTCTTGCTCCTCTGCTTTGAGGGAGGAGGGGAATGAGGTGATGTTTTCCTTTACCAAAACCATAAAATATTAGAGCTGGAAAGGACCTTCCAGATCATCTGACTCGACCTCTTCATTTCATTTATTCATTCATCCATCCATCTCTCTATCTACTCATTTATTTATTTGCTTATTTATTGATTTATTGGGAGATTTTCTTTTTTTTTTATTGTGAACTTGGCAAGCAGGACCATTTCCACATGCAAAGAACAGAAAAAGATGACTATATAAAACTACAAGTCTACAGGTCATTTTGTTTTAAAAGCTCATATTATATTTAATACAACAGTACCAATATTGTCTGTTTCCTCTTCTGAATTTCCTTTTGCTCTCTTCTATGTATTTAAAAAAATGTTTCCTAGAACCCCCCTTCTCCTCCTCCTTTTTTGTCTTTTGGAGGGGGGAAGGCAGGGTAGTTGGGGTTAAGTGACTTGCCCAAGGTCACACGGCTAGTAGGTGTTAAGTATCTGAGATCGGATTTGAACTCAGGTCCTCCTGACTCCAGGGCTGGTGCTCTATTAACTGTAACACCTAGCCACCCCACTCCTCCTCTTTTTCTTCCTCCTCCTTTCTCCTTCATTCTCTTTCTTCATTTTCTCCTTTTCTTCTATATCATTTCCCAAAACATCCTGCACTATTCTCTTTACTTCCCACTTAAAACCTCTTCCTTTGCCAAATAAGTGTAATCACATAAAACAAATTCACCCATTAGTCTTATCTAATAATGAATATCTCATTCTGTGCCTATGGTTTATCATCTCTTAGCCAAGAGATGCTTCTTCATTATTAGACTTTTAGAGTCATATTAGTAATTTATCAGTTGGTTGTGTGTTTCTTTCCAAGTTATTTTCCTTTATATTATTGTTGTTGAGACAGCCAGGTTGCTTAATAAACAGAACCTGAAGTCAGGAAGATCTGAATTCAAATCCTGTCTTAGATATTTGCTAGCAGTTTGACCTTGGGAAAGTCACTTAATCGTTGTTTGCTTCATTTTCCTCAACTGTAAAATGGGGATAATAGCCACACCTACCTCATAGGGTTATTATGAGGATTAGAGATATTTGTAAAACTCTTAGTACCTGGCACACAGTAGGCACTTAAATTCCCTTATATATTGTCCTCTGGGTTCTGTTCATTTCACTTTGCATCAGTTCATACAAGGATTTGTAGGTTTCTTTGAGTCTATCCCTTTCATTATTTATTATGGAAAGAATATTCTATTTCATTCATATATTATAATTTATTTGTTCAGCCATTCTCCAATTGATGGGTACCCACTTTGTTTCCAGTTATTTGCTGTCACATAAAATCACAAAAGGTGATTTTATAAGTGTGAGCTCTCTCCTACATGTAGTATGGTGTGGTATGTGTGTGTGTGTCTTACAGGAAGGCTGGAATAGACATATCTCTAGCTTATCTTCCCCTCACCTTTCTCCAAGGGAGTGTTTAATTCCTCCCGAGAGAGGAAGCAGGAGACTAGGGACTAGAAGATGGCTACTACCCTGTTCTCATCAGAGAAGGGGGGTGAATACTGGGCTAGAATCATATCTATCTGTTCCCTTAAATATTAATCTAGGGGATGTGATTTTTAGCTTTCAGCTAAACTTCTGATCACTATTCCTTAATGCGGGGATCCCAAACTTTATATCCAAGGTTTAACTTCCTTCCCACCAAATACCAACTCCACAGTGAATGTGCATAGCAGATAGTAGAGAAACCCATTTATCCAAGTTGATAGCAAAGCAGAAATTGGAGAAAGTATACATATGAGAATATACACTAGACAATTCAGAGTGAAGGAGCTCTCCCATTGGGAATGCGGTAAGTCAGTTTAACCAAAAGTGAAAGCATCTCAGATCCAATCCGAAGGGAAATTCCTGAAATTTCTGTAAGTTGGTGATAGGGGCACAGTGAAGATTCCAGCTCCTCTCTTGGATTCTTCCCAGAGTCTTTTTCACTTCAGCGACCTGAAGGAAAGAGTAGCATCATACACCTACTGTCTCATAGCTAGAAAACAGAAGAGCTCAAAGAGATTGAAGAGACTTAATCTGTCTTTTCTTCCTCTCTCACCAATTCTATCTTGTCTCACTCAGTGATTAGGCTTGCTCCCCACCATTGAGGAGACATTCTTATACCAGCAGGCTTTGGTGCTTGCGTTTCAGAAGTATTTTTGTAGACATTAGTTCTTTTCCTCTTTCGTTGATTTCTTTGGGAGATAAATGCCTGGTAGTGGTATCACTATGTCAAAGAGCATGTACAGCACATAGTTCCAAATTGCTTACCAAAATAGCTAGAGCGTGTCACAGTTGCATTAACAGTGCATCTGTCCTCCAACAGCCTAACACTGTCATTTTCCTTTTTTGTCATCTTTACCAATCTGATGGATTTGAAGCGGAACCTCAGGGTTGAAATTCCCTAATCACATCCTTTTACTGTTTATCTATTTATATCAATTCATTCTATTTCTTAGATACCAGATCTTTATCAGAGAAATTTTCTAGGAAGATTTTTTTTTTAAGCTGGGTAACTATTTCTGTTCTAATTCTATTTCTATTGATTTTATTTGTGCAAAACCTTTTCAATTTGAAGCAATTTAAATTATCTTTTTGATCTTTTATGATTATCTATATCTTTTGTTTGGTCAAGAACTCCATCCATAATTATAAAATGGACCCTCTTCATTGTTCCTCTAATTTGTTTATAATATGACCTTTTATAACTGTTACATATTAATTTGGAACTAATTATGATATGTGGTGTGAAATTTTGTTCCAAACTTAATTCCTATGAATCTGCTTTTAGAATTTTCCCAGAAACATTTGTATAATAATGAAGCCTGACCCCACTAGTTGGTATCCTTGGGCCTTATTGAACACTATACTACTGTGTTACACTGATTCTGAGTCTTATGTATCTATTCTGTTCCATGGATCACCTTTTCTATTTTTTATTTTATTTTTTATTTTTTTAAGCAATCGGGGTTAAGTAACTTGCTCAAGGTTACATGGCCAGTTATTTCTGGGTGTGGTGCTGAGTATCTGAGCCTGGATTTGATCCAGGTCATCCCGACACTGGAGCCAGTGCTCTTACTCGCTGAGCCACCTGGCCGCCCCTAAGCAATTGGGGTTAAGTAACTTGCTCAAGGTTACACGGCCAGGTGTTTCTGGGTGGGTGCTAAGTGTCTGAGCCCGGGATTCGATCTCCAGGTCTTCTCAACACTGGAGCCGGTGCTCTTACTCGCTGTGCTACCTGGCCGCCCCCCCTTTTCTATTTTTTAATGCTGCTACAGCTAGACCCTCTTTCTTCCTACTTTTGTTCATTATTTCCCTTGAGATTTTTGACTTTTTTATTCCTCCAGATAAATCGTTTTTTAGTTTTGTAAAATAATCCTTTGGTTGATTGGCGTGGCAATGAATCTATATATTTAGGTAGAAGTGTCATTTTTATTATATTCACATGGTCCAACTATAAGCAATTATTTTTTAAAAATTATTTTTCTTCCATTATTTCTGTAAAATGTATTTTGTACTTGTATTCATATAATTTTTGTGGGTATCCTGTAGGTAGATTCCTAGACATTTTATTCATCTTGTAGTTGTTGAGTGGAATTTCTTGTTTCTTAATTTCTTTTGCTGAGTTTTATTGGTGACATACATAAAGGCTGATGAGTTTGTGGACTTATTTTATAGGCTGTTATTTATTGAAGTTATTGTTTCAATTAACTTTTTTTACTGAGTCTCTACAGTTCTCTGAATACAAAATACAATCTGCAAAAGCTATAATTTTGTTTCTTCTTTATCTATGTTCTCTCAATTTCTTATTCTTGTCTTAATGCTTTGCCTGACACTTCTAGAATACTGTCAAATAATATTTGACAATGGATATCCTTTCTTTGCTCCTTTTCCTACTGGAAAGGTCTGTGGTGTTCCAACCCTCTCATTTTACAGATGAGTAAACCGAGTCCTAGACATATCCAAGGTCACAGCCATTGGGAGAACCGGGATTAGAATGTAGGTTTCCTGATTCCAATGCCAGCATTCTTTTCAATATACCTCATTGGCTCTCAGATTTTGTGTCTGTTTTTTCCTCCTTGGCACTACCCCAAACTCAGTCCTGAGACTTAGGTGATCGAAATGGGATGGGGCATGGGGTTTGAGGAGAGGCTAAATGTTATCTTCCTCTTTCCTTTCCACCCATTCTATTCTGAGCCCTCAATCATCTGGGAACTACAGTGAACTAGGCTGGGAAGAAGATAAAGAAAGAAAAAGGGAGTTAATAGATTAAGAAGTAATTGGAGAAAGCAAGATAGGGAACAGATAATAAAGATAAAGGAAAAGAGGTGAGAGAAGGAGACTAAAGAAATAATGAGTATTTGTTGCAGAGGGGAATAGACAGTTACCTAGAAAACCAGGGATTTCGGGTGTCTTTTTTCGTTAGCCACCTCTCTGAGCCTTAGTTTCCTAACTGAACTCCTCTAGATGGAACTGATTATTGTCTCTCTGTCCTTGAGAATCATTCCTCTTTTTTTTTTTAATCGACCTCTGCTTTGTACTCATTTTATAATTTGTATTGCAATTATATGCACAGGTCTCCTCCTTTCTACCAAATTATAAGATATTTGAGGGCAGAGAAGATGTCTGATTTTGTATTTGTGTTTCCAGAACCTAGAACAGTTCTCAGCACATACACAATTTAGTCAGTGTGTTGAAGGGAATTATTATGTATATAGCTTACATATATGTATATGTATACACATATATACACACATATAAATATATATATATATATATACATATATATCTATATATCTCATGTGAAAGTTTACAAAATGCTTTCCTTGCAGCAGTGTTTCCAGGTAGGTGGAAAGTAAGTATGATTAATCTCATTTTACAGATGATGAAACTGAAACTTGTTCATGGCAACATAGTTATTATGTCTCCAAATTGGGAGTTAAGCTCAGGTCTTTTGACTTTGGGTCTAGCCTTCTGCTCAATACATTGTGCTCTGTAATGTGACGGGGTTGGACTAAATCATTACTCAGGTTCTCAGGTGGTGCAGTGGAGAGAGAGCACTGGTCTTGGTATCAGAAAGTTGTTTTTGTTCGGTCACTTCCAACTCTTCATGACCCCATTTAGGTTTTTTTTGGCAGAAATACTGGAGTGGTTTGCCATTTCCCTCTCCAGCTTGTTTTTCAGATGAGGAAATGGAGGCAAACTGGGTTAAGTGACTTGCCCAGGGTCACACAGCAAGTAAGCATCTGAGACCAGATTGAACTCAGGAAGAGGAGTCTTCCTGACTCCAGGCATGGCACTCTATCCACTGTGCCACCTAACTGTCCTAGGGAGTCAGAAAGACCTGAGTTCAAATCTTGTCTCAGACATTTATTATCAGTGTGACCTTAGGTAAGCTGATTAATATCTCTCTCCCTCAGTTTCTTCATCTGTAAGGTGTGGATAATAATAGTACTTACCTTCCAGGGTTGTGAGGATGAAGTGCGATCATATATGTAAAGTGCTTTGTAAATTGCAATGTATTTATTATTATTATTACTCTAGGCTTAGTGCTTGTGGACCAAGTTAAGTGCTTTGTTCTCCCCAGCCATGGTTAGGATATACCAAGAGTACTTTTGAGATGTGAGAGGAGTAGAATCAGTGCAGTCTTATGCCACTTTGCCGACTTGAAAAGGGGCACGGGCTTCAGGGAGGAATTTTTGCCAGCTCTCGTCTCTCTTCTGCCTCTTCAGGGACCAGGACACAGCCCTTAATGCCATTCATGTTTGACTTTGGTCCCCTTCTGAAAGGCTCTTGTGCTGTGCTTAGGACCAATACCTCTCAGGCCCCTCCCAGCCCTAAAAATTCTATGGGTCTGTGATGAATGACTCGGAAGTAGGGTGCCTTATTGCCTGTGGTAAATATAGGTAATTTTCAGGGAAAGTCTTAATTAGAATTATTTTTCTGGGGGCAAAAATAGTTGTGGGTCAATAGGTCAGTAGGCCACAGAGCAGTGACCCTGGGTGGTGTAGACCAGCAAAAGGCCACAATATGAGGCGTAGAGAGGAAGTACTCCATCCACCCTGCTGCCCTCCCCATGCCAAAATCCCTTTCCCCTGATGCTAGCTATGACTCTGGTCTCAGGAACCTGGGAACTTGCATAAAGAGGACGTTTGACAAATATTTTTTGAATGAATGAATGTGAGGGAAGTTCAATGACTTAACTTTGTGGAGGCTCATGATTTGGGGAACCTGGAGGTAATGGAACTGGTGAGTAAGGGAACAGTCTCTAGAATGGATTCATTATCCTTCAGTCCATCTACTTTGACTGTGGGTTTCTGGGCACAAAAGCTGAGCCCCCTGGATAGTGTTGAGAATGGAGGGTACAGAACAGATCTCTGCCTGAAAGGAATGTGCATCAGGCAGCCCCCGCCCAGGAGGGGCTAAAAAAAGCCCCGCACTCCCCTGAGCTTTGTGTGTGGGGTTATCAGCTGCTATGTGTTGGCTCAGCACTGTGGTCAGACTCTGACATTTTTAAGGGGGCCCTGGTCCCCTATCCCCTCTGTGTTTCTTGTGTTTCTCCCAGGCAACAGGAAGAGGGCAGCCTTTTCTTGGCCTGGATGCCAGGGGTATGGTGGAAGGAGAAGGTGGGGGTTGGTGGCCCCAAATCTGGTGACAATGGACAATTGTCAGCTGGACCCTGTGGGTGTTTCTTCCTTTTATAGTCAGTGACAGTTGCTCTTGCTCTGGCCCAATCCCTGGTTGGGTGGGTGGGGTTCAGGTCAGTGATATAAAGGGCAGAGAAACTCAAGGCTCCTGTCTCTGTCTTCCAGGCTCTTCTTGCTTCCTCTTAGGGTTTCCAGTTCCATCAGAGATCCCAGCGCCATGCCTCCCAAGAAGCCTGAGCCCAAGAAGGAGGCAGCCAAGCCAGCCGCAGCCCCAGCTCCAGCCCCAGCTCCAGCTCCAGCTCCAGCTCCTGCTCCAGAAGCCCCCAAAGAACCTGCCTTTGATCCAAAGAGTGTGAAGGTGATATGCATCTAGTTGGGAGGAGGGGGATCAAGGACCTTTTCCTTGGGAGGCTAGGGTGGATGTGCATATTGGGGAAGAACATTTCTAGGCTTAATTAACTCTTTACTGGGACAGAATACTATAGTGTGCCTGCCCTAGAGAATAGGCACATTGTGTTTTTAATCTTTTTTATCTCCTGGCAGTCTGCTGAAGCCTAGGGACCCCTTCTCAGAAGAATATTTTTAAGTTCATAAAAAAACACATTGGATTATGAAAGGAAATCAATAATATTAAAATTCAGTTATCCAAAAAATATAAAAACAACAAAGAAGTTCACTAGACTCCAGGTTAAGAACCATTGATATAGAGGAACTGAAAGCTAAGGAAGGGGAAGTATCACTGTACTACGACCCTGGGCTTTAATCAGTCACTCAAGAAGCATTTATTGAGTTCCTGCTATGTTCAAAGCACTGTGTTAGGGACTTTGGGAGATACAAAGCAGTTTTTGTTTTTAAAGATAGTTCCTGATTTTGAGAAGCTACTGATTTAGTTGGGGAGAATAGACATACACAGACATAAAAAGATATCTTACCCTTACAAACCAGTATATGATAAGTACTAAGTGAATAGTTCATGGGATTTAAGTCTGGAAGGTCTTTACAGACCCATTTATTTTATGGATGAAAAAATTGAGTATCAGAGAGGGGCTAGCAAGTCAGAGTCAAGATTTAAGCCCAGGTGTTCAGGCTCTACATCTGGTGCTCTCTCAACTATAGCATGTTTCTTAGGTAATAAGAGCTTAGAGGGGCTCAGAGGAGAGGGGAGATCCTTACAGGCTGGTCAGAGAAGACTTAGTGGAGTAGGGAGAGTAGCATTTAAACAATCTCTCTCCATTCTCTGTTAGCTTTTTATATTCCCAAAGCCTTTCAATGTCAATCCTAGGACAGATGTAGCTGAGGCTAACATATACTCTGGCTATGCTCAGCATGTTGATGGTACTGCCCCCATATCAAGTTTTTTTCTACCTTGAGGTAGAATTTGAGGAACCTCCACCCAGACCCCACAAGAGTGAGCGTATGATAGACTATAGGCTGCTCCTAGGAACGGGAAATCTTTACCTTTTGTCTCTCTTGCCTTCAGCCTCCCACAGGGGAATGTTCCTTTCCTTAGAATAGGTGTGACTCCTACCAACCTGGCTGCTTAGCTGAATTTTCCAAGCTCACAGATCAGGCTGTGAAAGGAATTAGTTTGGGAGGGGAAGCTAGAAAAAGGAGTGGGGAGCAGGGATAGAGGTGGCCAAGAGGCTCCTCAGGGGAATAGAACAATTTTAAGCCTCAACACCAAAATGAGGGAGGTCTAGTTGTCACTGGTAGGGAGAGCTATTTATAGCTGGACTGGGGTGGGGGAGGGGTGGGGCAGGAGACAAGGGGGCCAAGCCTTCAGGACAGAGCTGGGGATAGACAGAGATGGAGGGAAGGTGGATAGGGCCAGAATTAGTCTGGGTTCAGTCCTAAAGGGATCCAGAGGCTTTTGCATGCCATGTGTCTCTCTCCCTTTATGGGCAGAGCCTGACAGGTACAAATCCACTCATTGTGACAGCCTTTTGCTATTGTCTTTATCATGTTGGGATTAAGCACCACTCCATTTGGACAGCCACTGCCAGGCTGGGCTCTCTAGCCATCCAGTGGTGCCTCCTTTGACCCTGGCAACTGTTTCAGCATATGAGTCAGTGAAACCATTGAACTACCCACCACCTCTCTCTGGACCTTTCCTCTTACCCAGGTTCTCTTAAACCCCTTTTCTGTGTCAAACCAGTGACTGAGGTCACTCTCCCCACCAAATTCACTTCTCCTTTCCCCTTGTCTCTCCTCCCCCCTCTTCTTTCCTCCCTTTCCCTCTCCTCTCCCATCACAGTCCACAAAATATTCCATTCTACCAAACCCTTTTGGTGGTCTGGTGAAACCTCTGAAAGCCCTATCAGAATAACGTTTTTAAATGCATAAAATATGTAAGGGTTGTAAGGGAAGCCAATTATATTAAAGTATAATTATCAAAAGACTTTAAAAACAAGTTCACAGACCCCAGGTTAAGAGATGGTTACCCAATGCTTTGTTTACCCAATGCTCCCCACACTGTCCTGGCTCTCTGCACACTACTGTACCCCATGTTGCTGGCATTCCTTAAAAGTATTGGGAAACTTGTTTGTTTTGGTGACTTTTTAAACGTGTTCACTGCAAACTTATTCACGTTGTTCTTAGGTATAGCAAACCTTTTCTTTCATACATTGTGAAACAGTAAAGTGTCACTCAACAGTCTGTCTGAACTTGGACAGATTTGAAATTGGGAACTCTAAATGAGTCTGTCAGAGTTTGGGAGGGGGGAAATAAGGAATCTATAATTATACCAGAACCTCTTCCCCACTTCTAAGCCATTCTCTATTTCTCCCATGTGATGTAATGGAAAAACGTCTGGACTTGGAGTAATGTGACCAAGGAACTGAGCTCTGTTACTTACTATCTATGTGACTTTGGACAAGTCACTTTACTTCTATATAATAAGCACCTTCCTTTACAGAATGAGGGGGTTGAACCAAAAGATCTCTAAGGTCTCTTCCAGCTCAATATCTAATTCTATGATCCTATGAACTTTTATGAGTATTATCTGAAAATGGGGATAGTAATTGGTCAAGTCAATCAGTAGAGGTCAGCATGGTATAAATAGAAAGCTGCCTTGAAACAAGAAGATCTGGGTTCAAGTCCTACTTCTAACACCACACACTGGCTGTGTTACCTTAGACAAGTTGTTGATCTCTTAGTGTACTCTCTGAGACCCATATTTGGAGAGAAGATGATACTACTTTCAGTAGTAGAGGGAGTGTCTTCCCATGGGAGTTTTCTTTACTAATGAAATCACAGGTTCAGGGTCTATCTAGTCCCTATCTCTATGCAGTCCTTCATTAATAAGTATTTATTAAGCACCTACATTGTGTCAAGCCTTGTGTTAGGTATTGGGGATGCAATAACAAACTTGAAGCAGTCCCTGATCTTGAGGAGCTTAATTTACAGTAGGGGAGACACATGTGTGCCTATATTTGTCATTCAGTTGCATCTGACTCTTCATGACCCTGGGGACCATAGCACACAATACTATACATGTGTTTTTCTTGGCAAAGATACTGTAGTGGTTTGCCATTTCCTTCTTTAGTGAATTAAAGCAAACAGAGGTTAAGTGACTTGTCCACGGTCACAGAGCTAGTAAATATCTAAGACTGAATTTAAACTTGGGTCTTCCTGACTCCAGACCCAGTGCTCTATCTACTGAGCCATCTAGCTGCCTGTTTACCTATATAGCTATATGCAAAATAAACACAAAGTAATTTCTTCCTTGCTCCTTCCTTCCTTCCTTCCTTCTTTCCCTCCTTCCTTCCTTCCTTCCTTCCTCCTTCCTTCCTTCCTTCCTTCCTTCCTTCCTTCCTTCCTTCCTTCCTTCCTTCCTTCCTTCTCTCCTTCCTTCCTCAGGGGTGCTTGGAGACTGGGGGGAATCAGGAAAGACCTAATGTAGAAGGCAGGGTTTGAGGTGGATCTTGAAGAAAACTGGAGATTCTAAGAGGTAGAGGTGATAAGACAGTATATTCCAGGCATGAGGGACAGCCTTTGTAAAGAAAGGAGGTAGGAGATTAAGTATGTTGTATGACAAAGAGTAATGAGGCCAGTTTGTCTGAACTATAGTGTATATGAATGGCAATAATGTATAATAAAGTCAGAAATGTAAGTTGGAGTCAGGTCAGCTTTAAATGCTAAATAGAGGAGCTTATATTTAATCCTAGAACTGACAAAGAGCCATTGGAATTTCTTGAGTAGGAGAATGATATGGTCAGACTTCTGTTTTAGTAAAATCACTTTGGCAGTGAATTCTACATTGGAATAGGGAGAGTTTTGAGGCAGGGAAACCAGCAGTCTAGGCAAGAGCTGATGAGGGCCTAAACTCAGTGAATGGAGAGAAGGGAATGAAAGTGAGAGATATTCTCAAATTCAGAATGTCCCAAACAGAACTAATTTTCTTTATCCTCAAATTCACCCTCCTTATGAGCTTACTTATTTATGTAAGAATGCTGCCATCCTGCCAATCACTGAGGTTTGTAATTTCTCAGTCATCCTTGACTCCTCTTTCTCCCTTTTTCTTTCCCCCATCACTTCCATTCACTTGTCCCCTCTCTACCCTTCCCTTTGCCTTCTCCCATTCTGTTCTATTCCATGGAATATACTATAAGCACTCCTCAGCTAGCTAGCATCTAGGGAGGTTCAGCTCACACCCATCATACCCTTTGTAATACAGTAATCGGAGTCTTCTTCCCATCAGTAGCCTTCACAACTCTGTTCTCTCCCTCCCCACAGATTGATTTCACTGCTGACCAGATAGAAGGTAAGCACTATCTCTCCTTGCCTGCTGTTGCTGTGTGTCCTCGGTCCTCTTTCTCGGTGAGAATCAACACCTCCCTAGAGAAGGCCTGTCCACATTCTCCAAGAGTCTCCCAGAACCTCTGACAGTCGCTCAGTCCTCTAGCCAAGTTATTTTGAAACCTTAAGAAGTAGCCATAGCCACTTGCTGGAATCCTCTTATTTCCAAGCTGATGAACTTGCTTAGCGTCCTGGGAGAAAGTTTTACCCCATCTGGTTGTTGGAGTAGAGGTGCAGTGTTTGCCTTTATTCCCCACTCATCCAGTCCAAGGCAATTCTGATATTACTACCACCTTCCCCAAACTTTCACTATAAAATCTTCTAGAATAGGCCTATACCAGGTTAGCAGATTTAATACTGAACTCTCCCTAACTCTCCTATTATCACATGTAAATGACTCACTTGTCTTTTATTCTCCTTCTTCCCTTAATGGGCTTTGGTACATTCCATCTACAGGGCCTCCCTCTATAGTGAAGTCCCTAGGGACCAGCAGGCCGAATGACATCACCCATCACCTGTTGCCAACACACTGGTTCAGAAATAAAGAGGATCCTCTATCATGATTACTTCTGATTTCAGGGACCTCCTTCAGCTTCATGAATGCCTTAAAGGTAGAGGATCTTAGACTCTTGTGACTGGAAAGGACCTTGAGGGATCATCTGGTCTAGTTAGTCAACAAGCCAGTCAATAGACATCTATTAAGTGCGTCTTCTGTGACATGCCAAGAAGGATAAGAGACAGTCTCTGCCCTCAAGGAGCTCACTTTCTGAAGGGGGATACAACATACAAGCGTGAACTATGTACAAACAAGACATAGATATAGAATAAATTGGGGATAGCGGCCAGGTGGCTCAGCAAGTAAGAGCACCTGCTCCAGTGTTGGGATGACCTGGAGTTCGAATCCTGGGCTCGGACACTCAGCACCACACCCAGAAATAACTGGCCGTGTAACCTTGAGCAAGTTACTTAACCCCGATTGCTTAAAAAAAAAAAGAATAAATTGGGGATAACAAGCAGAGGAAGGCAGTAACACTGAGGGAGATTGGAAAAGGCTTCTTGTAGAAGGTAGGATTTCAAGGTAGGCTTGAAGGAGGCCAGGGAGGGAAGGTAAGGAAAATGAAGAGGATTCTGACTTACAGGAAGGTAAGAGAAGCATCAAAGTAATATCTAAAAAGACAAACAGGGGCAGCTAGATGGTCTAAGTGAATAGAGCAATGGCCCTGGAGTTAGGAGGACCTGAGTTTAAATCTGGCCTCCAACAGTTACTAGCTATGTGACCCTGTGCAAGTCACTTAATCCCAATTGCCTCAAAAAAGGGAAAACAAACAAACATTGGAGTCAGAGGACTGAGGCTTGATTCTTGACTTTTCTGCTTGTTAACTCTGTTACCTTGAGCAAACCAACTCATTTCTCTAGGCCTTATTTTCCCCATGTGTAAAATGCAGTGATTGAACTAGATGACCTGTAAATATACAATAGAAGGCCTTTATGTCTATTTTTAAGGAGTGATTCTAGCTTTGACTTTGTGATATCCCAAAGTTTCTCCATAAATCCTAAAAATGAAACTAATTAAAAAAAATTCACCTGTATATGAGGGAAAGTTGCAGTATCAGACTGTGGTAAGCCGCTATGTCTTTGAAATGTTTGGGACTCTGAGCTAACCATTGCAAGGGATTGAGAGGATTCAGACATGGAAGGGAACCTTAGAGAGCAAACCCTAAGACTGTGTTTCATTTTGCAGATAAGGGAACTGAACCCTAGAAAGGTTAAGTGATTTAACCAAGGCTACCCAGATAACAGGGGCAGCTAGGTGGTGCTATGGATTGAGCACTGGGCTTAGAATCAGGAAGGCTCCTCTTCATGAGTAAATTCGACCTCAGACAAGCTATGTGACCCTGAGCAAGTCATTTAACTCTGTTTGCCTCAGTTTCCTCATCTGTAAAATGAGCTGGAGAAGAAAATGGCAAACCATTCTAGTATCTTTGCCAAATGGGGTCACAGAGAGTCGGACACCACTGAAATGACTCAACGGCAACAACAGCCGTCCAACTAACAAGTAGCAAAATGGGATTCAAATCCAGATCGCCTGTCTCTGGCTCTAGTGTTCTTTCTACTATATCACACTACCCCTGTTTGATTATCTTGTCTTCAAGGTTTATGACTCACTAGCCCATTACAGGGGATTATCACTGACCATGAAAATGTCTTTCTTGTATCCAACTGGTATCCCTTTGGACTTCATTTTGATCCATTGCCATTTGTTTGATCTTCTTTGGACACAAAGAACTATCCACATGTGGCTTTGTGGAGAGAGCCATAGCCTGGGAGTCAGCAGATGGATCCTAATCCCAAGCTCTGCCACCAGTTTGGCTGTATGACTGTGAGCCAGTCACTTAACCAGTATGGGCCTCCATTTCTTCACCTGTAAAAGGAGAAAGTGGGGCTGGATGATTCCCTGGGGGTCCCTTTTAGCTCTGACAGTCTATATGTGGTTCAGCATCCTCCTCTTAAAACCCTTCAAATGGAAGACAAGAGTAATTAAATGACCTCTTAACCCCTTCTCTAAGCTAGACGATGTGATCCTTTTAATAGCCTTTCCTCATCTGAGACACTTTCTCTGTCTGGGCCTATCCCAGTTCTCTGAACCTTTTAAAGTATGGTGACCAAAACTGGACCAAGCAGGGCACAGGAATCAAAGTCTGACTAATGCAGAGTACCAAGGACAGATTAGTACTTGGCCCAGGGGTGTCTGTCATGCTCCTTTAAATAAACCCCTGGACAAAGCTGAACTTTTCACAGCAGCCTCACGGGACTGACTCACAATCAATCTGGGTACTTACCAGTCTGCCTATTAAGCCAAGAGGGAAAATAGGGAGAAACAGGTTCATTAGTAGGGCGGCATTGATTCCCCCCTCTCCTTTCTAAACTTCCTTAGCATAATTTCGTTAATAATCGTGTAGAGGGTCCATTAGAATTGGGGATGTCACGTGGACAGAGGATCTTGGGATTTTAGAATTAGAAGGATGTTTTTAAAGGATGATTTAGGACAAGAGTTCTTAACCTTAGGTTCATGAAAAAATACTTTGATAATTGTATATTTACAAAATTGATTTCCTTTGTGAGCCTATATATCTTATTTGTTGTTGTTTAGTTATTTTTTCCCAGTCATTTCTAACTCTTTGTTTTTTGGAGTTTTCTTTGGGGTTTTCATGACAAAGATACTGGAGTGGTTTGCCATTTCCTTCTCCAACTCACTTTATAGATGAGAAAAGTGAGGCAAATAAGGTTAAGTGACTTACCCAGGGTCACACACCTAGTAAGTTTCTGAGGCTGGATTTAAACTTGAGTTTTCCTGATTCTCTATCCACTGTACCATCTAGCTGCCATCATGTATCTTATTTAATGCACGTAAAAGCCCTTATGAGAAGGGGTCCATAGGTCTCACCAGACTGCCAAAGGGATCCTTATGTCACAAAAAAGGTTATGAATCCCTGCTTTAGATAAACAGCATAGTGTACAAAGAACAAGTTGTAGAGCCAGAAAGCCCTGAGTTCAAGTTTTGCCTCTGATGTACATTGGCTGTGCAACCCTGAGCAGGTCATTTAACTTTTCAGTACACTGGGCAGCTCTCTAAGGAGAGTTTTCTCCTCCAGGTGTTCCCTATAGTAATGAAATCGTAAGTTTTATCCTTAAGTCTCATCCCTTCTATTTTCCTGATGAATCACAGAATCTTAGAAATAGAATTCAACCACAAATACTTTAATTAAATCACAAAATCACCTAAATGTGTCAGGTACTATTAGTGCCGGACTACAAAGATAAAAATGACAGAGATTCTGCTCACTGAGACCTTGTAGTCTACTTGACATATAAATTTCATATAATTGTGAAATCCAAACAAAAGAAATCATTTCATGCATGGTAGATGAGTACTAGTACCTGGAAGAATTACGAAAAACATCTTTAAGAGGCCAGATTTCAAAGGGCACTGGGAATTCCACAAGATCATTTCAGATGTAGGCAGCTAGTGTCAGGGGCCATAACTAGATGAACTTATGTGTTGGTCTCTGGCAGCCTCTGTCTCTTTTTTATTTCCTTTCTGATATCTTGGCTGTTCTAGATATCTGAAAATCCTTGGAGGCCCTTTGAGTTCAGTGGCTAAAGTGTCCCCAGAGTGGCAGTGGTTGATAGAAGGGGAAGCTTCTGCATGATGGGGAAATGTCCACTGACAGGAGAATTGACCTAAGCCTGGTCTGTTTAATAAGTATATAGCACCTGGGAGTGGTTGGACAGTGCAGTGCTGAGGTGAAATATAGATTGCCTGATTAGTGGCCTTAAAAAACTGTTCCATGTCCTTATGAGGCTTAACTATTAGCCTCCTAGCCAAGTGTGGCAAGAGATATGTTAGGTTACCAAATCCTGGTATTTCTGTTAATGCAAACTACAATTTTTCCATGTTAAGTATTTCTTGCTATATAGCAATTGAATATGCTGTCCCATACCCAGTTCATATTTACATACAGAATATCTTTTTTCCTTCCCCCTATTTGGGGAAACCCTAGACTTTTGAGCTATATATTTTACTATAATTAACATTATCCCTGGGAATTTATTAATGAGCCAATGAGTGGAAAGAAAAGGGAACTCCTCACCAGAGGCAGGCTGCCCAGGACTAAACCTAATCCCAAATTGAAGTGGACTAACTGGAAGTCACCCTCTTACCCTTAGTCAACAAACTAAATTGTCTTTGATGAAAACTTCTTTTGGTTGACCACTGCAAAACATAGGGTCATTAAATTGGAGGTCTGAACTCATTTAATAATAGGACGTGAAAATTTAGGGGAAAAAATTAGAAAACAGATGATCCCTGAAGATGTGTAGGGCTCCAAAAAAGGGGATTGAAGAATTGAGTTTGATTGGAATTAGGCCCTCAAGTCTTATATAATCCCTCAAGAGTAACAATAACAATTGATACTGGGACCAGTGGGGCTGAGAGTGCTCACCCTTTCCCTCTCCCAGAAAGGGACTCCTTTCAGACTTGAATCTAAGCACACAGAATCCAGGTTCAATGTTGGGAGAACCTGACCTGCACAGGAGAAGAGTCAAACTCTTTTTCTCACTCTCTTTTTATTTTTGTACTCTTCATCCCTGGGAAAAAATTACCTAGATCTTAGACTGATTCATGACTAGGGTTTCTGCCCAAAGTGTGAAATTCAAAGTTACCCAACATATAATGTAAAATCAAATGTAGGACAGCTAATCATTTCCTCCATACAAAAGAAATGTCTGACACAAGAAACTCACAAGTGCACTTGAACAAAGGCTTAAGCAAATGGAAGCAATAACTCAAAATTACTGTTTTATTCTCTCAGAAGATTGATACTTAAAAATACCAAAATATGAAATATTTGGGGGTTTGCTGAATTAGCATTCCCACTTCATCTTGTCTCTGCCCAGTCCAAATAATTCCCTCTGGGTATATGGCTTGTGTCCATCCTGGCAAGCATATATGCTTCTGTAGCCATGAACTCATAGTTTTCCATTTTTTCCCAAGCTGGAGAAGAGCTTTACCTTCCCCACTCTTCATTAGAAGCCCAGGAAATGGGCTTCCTACACTGTCAGTTGAAAGAAGAGAAAAATGGAAGTCAAGGTCACGCCTTTTTTTAAGTCTGCTGAGTCAGCAGCTATTCCTACTCAGTGAACAATAAGGAGATTGCTTAGACATCTCAACATGTAGGTCCTTCAGCCCACATGTTTTCAGAACCAACAGGGGAACTCAACACAAGCTCCCCAGTAACACTTTCCCCCCATATAAACCCAACAATAGGTAAAGAAATATAAGCAGACATTCAGCAAGGATATACAGGTAGGAGCGGCTAGGTGGCATAATGAGTAGAGCACTGGCCCTGAAGTCAGGAAGACCTGAGTTCAAATCCAGCTTCAGATACTTAACACCTACTAGCCATGTGACCTTGGGCAAGTCACTTAACTCCAACTGCCCTGCTTTCCTCCCTCCAAAAAGAAAAAAAAGGATATAAAGGTATAGTTTTCTAGGTTCCAATGGGAATACACCCAGGTCAGTAACAGCAGCTGGGAATAAACTGTTCATTACATCTGAAGAAACATCTGCCTCTCTTAAAAATGTTTTATATAAAATTCTACCAAAAATCAGGCCTTTGTGTATTTAACTTATCCCTATTCTGGGTTTCCATGACTACTTATATTCTTTAAAGTATTAACCAGTATAGTCCAATCAGTTCCTTAGGGTCTAAGACCTAGGCAGAGCCAATAACACTTAAAACAACCATTCTCATCTTGGACTCTAAACTTCTAACTAAACTTAAGATTTCATTTCCTTTTTGGGGTGCTGTTTTGAATACTGTTGACTCATGTTGACTTTGAAGTTGACTAAACCCCTCTAGATCTTTTTTAGACAAACTGCTATCTAGCCACACCTCTCCCAGCTTATACTTGTAAAGTTGGTTTTCTAAAACCAAGGGAGGAAACTGAGGCCCAGGGAGATATAACTTGCCCAAGATCATATGGGTGGTAAATTTGAACTCGGGTCTTCTAATACTTTTTCCACTCTAATACTCTTTCCAGTATCAAAATAAACCCTTAGCTCTCACCTGTTTCTCACTGATAAGGTAGTCTTCTAGGGTTCTGCCATCTGGGTCCAAATTTTTTTTTTTAGCAATTGTCTCAGTAAATGTGGGTGAGTATACTAATGTGTATGTGTATGTGTGTTTTATTTTTTCAAGCTAGAGTTATGATTTCATCAATTGTAGGGTTGTAGGAGAGAAATTTCTGTAGGAAACTTTTCTGCAATTTAAGGTTACTGAGAGTTGCCTGCCATTGAAACATTTGCCCAGGGTCACACATCTATTATGTGTCAAAGGAAGATCTTGAACCCACATCTTGCTGACTCTGAGGCCGCCACGTCATGCTACCTTTCCACATTGTTCTATCTGAATATGTTTATTCAGCTATATATCACTAACTGAACTGAGGGAAGAGTGGAGGACAACCAGACTGGACCACAGAGTCCTTTCCAGCTTCAAGAGTCTACAAGTTTATGATCCTCTGAGTTAGAGAATACTCTGAAAGAAATTTAATGCCATTACTTCCAAAGGACAGCATGCACTTTCATTTCAAATAGTAATGCCTAGGAGGGATTGTAAAATATCAAATAGATGACTTTGAGGGACCTGCTTTAATACCTATAATGATGTGTAATTTGTCAATTCTTGTAAATCAGTGAGTGCTTCTAAGCACTCTAAAGTATTTGATAGAATTTAAAAAGCAGTTTGTTCTCCAATGGTTTTGAACATTCTCCCTGCATTCTGGGTTTTTACAATATTGATAAATTTTGCAAGTCCTTTCTGTATAATGTATATTTCAGCTATTCAGTCCATGGGGATTATCACAAATTCTAAATTGGAGTTTCAGTTAATGAGGTAGATCAGCATTTTGCAATGAACCCAGCATTGCCTTAATTTGACCCTACTCCTGTCCCTTAGACATCCAAGCACCTGCTCTGTGATGCTGAGGACTCTTTATCCTTAGATCTCACTACTGATTCTTCCCAGATACTCAAAATCTTGTGAACAACCATGACTATAGCTTAGAACTCTAACTAGGGCAGGGTGACTGGGACTTTGTTCCAGAGTGATTTAAAGGATTCTGACAGCAACTTTCTGGAGCACTTTTTTTTCCCCCTTCGTGGTTGTACCTTAAGTAAGCTCTTCCCTGGCCACTTCCACCCTTAGCAGCTTCAGCTCAGTCATTCTTTGAATGCCACACCCCTTGCCTCTGCCCCCAATTTCTCCAGGAGCAGCCAGTCCTTTAGTAACATAGAAATATTGTGGTTTTCACCCTAGGTGTGTTCATACACTCCATTCCCCTGCCCTGCCCTTTTGCCCTGGGTGCAAAATTCCCTAATTTTGGCTTATAAGTAATCAGTCTCAGGTGGGAGATGTATAGGAATTATAAGATTACCCACTGACTAGCTTTTTGCTGTTACTGTTCAGTTGTGTCTGACTCTTTGTGACCCCATTTTAAGTTTTCTGGACAAAGCTACTGAAGTGGTTTGCCATTTCCTTCTCCAGCTCAAAACAAATGAAGAAACTGAGGCAAAGAGGGTTAAGTGACTTGCTCAGGGTCATACAGCTAGTAAGTGTCTGAGGCCGGATTTGAACTTGGGTCTTCCTGACTCCAGGTCTAGCACTCTGTTTATTGTATCACCTATTTGCCTCTAGCTCGGTACCTAGTCCCTGACCATTGTGGTACAGTGGAAAGAACACGGAAGTTCTGTGCTCAAAGCCCAACTTTCACAATGTCCTATGGGACCTAGAACAAATCAGTCACCTTACCTGAGCTTCAGTTTCCTCATCTGTAAAACTAGGGGGTTGGATCTATGGATCCTCTATTTGGCACAAGAGTGGTTCTAGCCATAATCTTTCTCTGCAGAGTTCAAGGAAGCTTTCTCACTGTTTGATCGGACACCAACTGGAGAGATGAAGATTACATATGCACAGTGCGGGGATGTGCTACGTGCCCTGGGCCAGAACCCCACCAATGCTGAGGTTCTCCGGGTGCTGGGCAAGCCCAAGCCTGAAGGTCAGAGTCAGGATCATATTCTTCCAATATCCAGGGCCATTCCAGGACTCAAGCTGCTACTTCCTTATACAAACCAGTTTCCCCATCTGGACTATCTTCTTTCTCTGCTTTCCTTCATCCCCTTTCCTCCATCATCACTCATCTTCTTTAAGAAGCCTTCCCTGACCTATCTCATTTTTGTCCTTCTGTTAGTCAGTCAATTAGTCAAAAACAATTATTAAGCACCTATTATATGCTGAGCACTGTGCCAAGCCTATTACTGGATATTCCCTAAGTCTAAAGATCTGTGTGTCTCTCTAAGGCACAAATTCTTCTGTAATGTAGGCCCTGTGATAATGCTTGAATTCTTATCAAGTAATTTTTATGTGTTTGACTCTCCAATTAAAAGTTTCTTTAAGGCAGAGTTTATTTTCTGCGACCTCTTTGACATAGAGGCTTACTGGCATAGGACTGTGAACATAGTATGTTCAATGTATGTTTGTTAAATAAATAACCAGTCCTGCATACCTTATTTCTTCTCCAAGACAATCTCTACCTTGTTCTCAGGTGCTAGAAGGAGGCAGACTCTCATCTTGGAATGCCAGTATTCAATGATGTAAGGGTAAAGCTGATTTCATTGTCACCTTTACCCTGAGAATCAGGGTGGCTTTTTGCAGACCCTTCTCCATTTCCTTCTTTTGCTCCCTCTCCTTGCCTTCCTCCTTGGTTTTGGCTTTAGAATCAATTGACTCTTCATTCATAGGAGTTGAATAAAAGATGGAGGAACTGTAGGGAGCAGGGAGCTGGGGGACTTGTAGTCTGTCCATGTATGATGTCACCTCTAGTAGCCAATTCTATTGACCTGGTAGTGATCAGGGTTATGGGGATGGGAGCACAGGGCTGTTTTGGAATCCAAATTGAATCCCTCTTCCACATTCCCATTTGTCAGTAGCTCCCTTTCCCACTTTCCTTACTTGCCTTTACTCTGTCCAGTAGGGTCATGCCCTGATCCTAGAAATAGGTGTGGCCCTGTCATTTATCTAGGATTGGCTCTTGAATAGGCAGAAGGAGGATGAAGTCTCCATCTGCAGTGGGCTGTGCTGTCTTAACATCCCTCTTCTCTCACCTCCTAATCTTTCCGCCTGAAGAGATGAATGCCAAAATGCTGGACTTTGAGACGTTTCTGCCCATGCTGCAGCATATCTCCCGCAACAAAGACCAGGGGACCTATGAGGACTTTGTGGAGGGGCTTCGAGTCTTTGACAAGGAGAGTAATGGCACTGTCATGGGTGCTGAGCTGCGCCATGTCCTTGCCACACTGGGTATGGGCAGTTGTGGTGGGATGGGATGGGGAGACAGGGCAAGGGGAGAAGAAGAATTAGAGGTAAAGGGGGAAGGGCTAAAGTGAAGTTGGAACTCAGCTCTCTGGCCACATGAGTAGTTTTTCCCCATAGTCTATTTTCTTTAACATAAGATCTTTAAGCGTTGAGGGGAGAAAAAGGAGGGCAGAGAGAGGAGGAATAGTAGAACAGTGGATTGGGAGTCAGGGCACCAGGCTTCCAGTCCCCAGATCTGATACTAATCCACTCTCTGACCATGGGAAAATTACCAGCTAATAGAATGAAAGGGTTGGGCTTTTATGGTCTGTAATGTCCTCTGATCATCTTTAAGTCTATGAGCTTGTAGGGATGAAAAGAAGGTGATAGTTACTGGTGGAGGATGAGAGACACTCTGATTTCTCTTCTATCCTTGCCTCTCATGCTGGGGCTCTCACCCTTTAAGTCCTATCCATTCCTTGGTTGTATCTGAGGCAAGGTGGGCTGGAGCCCCAGGGTCAGGAAATGAGTCTTTGACTCTGTACTTGGTACTTTTCTTTCAAAATCCTTATGAGAGATTTGGGGGAAAGCTCTGCTCTTATGTCAGGATACAGATCTGTGGACTAGTGGGGAGGGGAGGGAGGTGGGCTGCTATCTACCCTCTGCCGTCAGTGACTCTAAGCTTGTTCCAGGTGAGAAGATGACTGAATCAGAAGTGGAGCAGCTGATGGCTGGACAGGAGGATGCCAATGGCTGCATTAACTATGAAGGTCAGGGCAGCAGGATAGGGGCACTTTAGCTCCTCTCAATCCCTTTCCCCCTCCCCAGTTCCATCATTCCTAGGCTCTTCTATCTATACTACTGGAAATTCAAAACCTAGAACCCAAGGGGGCAGGGTGGCCCTTGTTTCTACTCTTGGTAGCCTCTTGAGGAAAGGGATAGGTTTGATGGTGCAGTTCTGGGAGTTGGGTGGGAGGCCATCCAGCTCAGAGAGTCCATGAGGTGAGGAAGGATTCTCTGGGTGCATGAGACATTCCTTCCCAGCTAGGAGAAGAGGATTAGGACTGGAAAGGGACAGGGAAAGTTTAGAGTCAAGGAGCTGGGAGGGGCAAGAAAGGGGGTAGGGGGAAAAGGAGCCAGGTCAGGATCCCTGATTCCTACCTTCTCTTCTAGCTTTTGTAAAACACATCATGTCTGGATGAATCGAGGCCTTCAGGGTGAGTATGAGCTCCTCCACAGTCCCTACAGGGGGCAGAGCCATTCCTAAGGCTTCCAGAGCACTGGTGGCACAAGAAGCCTCCTGCTATAATGGCCCACTGGACGGTGTCCTTCCACTCTTCCTGTGCACCCCCTTATTCCTCACTCCTCCTTCAAGGCTCCCCTTTCTAGACTTATTTCCTTTGCCCCTGCTCATCTGATTACTCACCGTCTATCTACGTGCTGCTTACAACGTTAGCCCATCTCAATTCACACACATTCCTCCAGGCTTGGGCCTTTCTGGCTATGCCAATGGAAAAGAGAAAGCAGGGCCAATTGAATGCAGAAGCCCTTGTGTCTACTCTTGGTTCCATCCTGCCCTTCTTTCTCTTGCTCTCTGTAGTCTCTGTCCACAGGTTTCATCTTACTTTTGACCCCCTCTCTTTAGCATCCTCCCTGCCCTAAAGCATAACGCTCAGGAACTTGATAAGGGAGTCACTGGCACTCACTTCCCTCTGGGATTGCCTTTTCAGGTACAAGGTGGCCTTTTATTGCTGATGCTGCATCGGGAGTGAGTGAACCTTCCTTCAGAAGAGCTGTGGAACTGGAGTCAGAGGGACCCAGGCCTGTCACCCCACTACAGTTATGAGAAGCTGCTCAGCTTCACAGCCACCTCTGTAAATAAACAACCAGGCACTATCATATATAATAGCTTGGAGTCTGTTTTCTGCAGTGTTCTTCCCATCCCTGAACAAAGTTTCTCAAGTCTCCCCTTCACCTTTGTCAATTAGAACGATAGGGTTTGTAGATGGGGCCCTGACCAGGTCGGGGGAGAGGCCTGGCTGATAGCTCAAAGGATAGTGCTGGGGTCAGAAATTTAAAAGGGAAGGGTTTGGGGGATCAGAAATATTTATGGCAATCAGAATTCTTTTCTTACAGTAACATTCTGTTGACTCTCATTCTTGCTTCCTCCCTTCTTAGGTCAGGTCTAAGTGTCAGGAAGTATATGGTTATGTGTGTGTGTATGGGGGTGGTGGTGATGGTGACAAGGACCGAGTTTAGACTCAGGACCTTCCCAAGTGATTCTTGTGCCTGATATGGGATGTTTAGGTTCCCATTTCCATGAGACAAAAGATTATAGATTTGAAACTGTAAGGGACCTTAGAGGCCATCTAATTCAACCCTTTCATTTTTACAGAGGAGGAAACTGAGGCTGGAGAGGTTAAGTTGCAAAAAGTTACACAGGTAATGAGCATTAGGGGTGGGATGTAAGGCAATGTCCTCTGACATGAAAGTCAGTACTCTTACCACTGTATGTCTTCTCCCAGAGGCTCTGTCTAAGTCTCTCACTGTGGGTACCACAATGGCTCCAGACTATTTATGTAACCTCAGCTCCAAAGCCCATATCCCTTAGTAGGATATAAGGCCCTTGAGGGTAAAGATTGTCTTTTAAAATCTTGTTTTGTTTTGTTTATCTTTGTATTTCTAATGAATACTGATTGGATTCCAAGATTGGATGCCACGGGCCACAAAGCCTGTCCCCAGAGCAGTGTAGCTCCAAGAGAATCCCCCGTCAGCTTCTTCCACCAACCCACCCCACCCAGTGACTCATACAGAGCTTGGTCTGCATCAGCTGTGGTCAGGGAGGGACTCGGCTCGAGATGAAGGAAGTGAAGGGGAGATTGAAAAAGAGGCAAGGAGAAAGATGGAGAGAGGCAGAGACATTGAGGTAGGGAGAAATGCACTCAAGTTTCAGGAATGAGCCAGTGTCATCTCAGGTCCCAGGGACTTAATTGCCCCAATATGGGTGTCCACCTGTCCCTAGATCCACAAGTGGGGCAGCAAGGTGGCCCAGTGCATAGAGTACTGGGCCTGGATTCAGGAATACTTATCTTCATGAGTTCAAATCTAGTCTCAGCCACTTGCTACCTGTGTGACCCTGGGCAAGTCATTTAATCCGTTCTGTCTTAGTTTCTCATCTGTGAAATGAGCTGGAAAAGGAAATGTCAAACCACTCTAGTATCTTTGCCAAGAAAACCCCTGGGGATTCATGGAGAGTCAGACACTACTGAAAAATGACTTATCAAAAAAATCGAATGGGTTTTACCAAGTGATCTCGATGGACGCTTTAAGTTCTCCATAAGCATCTCCGAGTCAGTGTTGATCTCTCTCTCCCTCACCCTTCCTTCCCAGCCAATGCTCACTTGGAGCTGTCCTCCTGTCCCTATAGCTCCACAGGAAACCCTACTCTGGTCCCCACCCTCCCTATGCATCCTCTCTCTCCCAGAGGCTTCAGAGGAGATGGACAGACCTCATCTTTCTTATCTTTCTTGACCTCCCTGTTGTGTCTCATCTGCCAGTCAGTTAACAGAATGAGTCACCTTTCTGTAGCAACTTAAGGTTTATAAAGGATTTTCCCCCAAATAATCCTGTGAAGTAAGTAGTTCAAGTATAATTATCAATTAGCAAGTATTAACTGAGCAACTTCTGGGTGGTTGGCTCTATACTAAGGGAAGTATAAGAGTCCTTGCCTGGAAGTTAAAATATAGCTGAAGGGGCAAGATGGACACATACCCACACCCACCCACCCTTTGTTATTTGGGGTTTTTTTGGTGCTTTTTGGAGGGCAGTTGGGGTTAAGTGACTTGCCCAAGGTCACATGGCTAGTTTTTGTGTTAAATGTCTGAGGCTGAATTTGAACTCAGGTCCTCCTGACTCCAGGGCTGGTGCTGTATTCACTGCGCCACCTAGCTGTCCCTCACACCCTTTGTTCTTAAAAATAATACTTGTACTTCCGTTAACTTTGTGTGTTAGCTTGGCCAAGTCATTTCCCTTTTGGCTCTCAGTTTCCTCTTATGTAAAATGAGGGAGATAGATTAGATGGTCTCTAAAGTTCCTTCTACCTCTAGCATTCTGTGGTGCTATGGTTTTATGACACTCCTTTTTTGATGTTCTCCTGCCTCTCTGACTATTCTTTCTCTTCTGTATTGTTGGCTTCTCTTCTTCCATCCTCTCACCTAACATTTACTATGCGTGTTCCTCACGGTTTAGAACTGGGTCAGGTGCTCTTTGTTCAGTCCATACACAAGGGATCACCATCATCGTTTCCTTATCTAAGTGTTATTGTAGAGGGGCTAGATTATAGATGCAATATAAAAGCTTTTGGCTTTGCCATCAAGGAGTTTATGACCTATTTGGGGGGGGGGAGACGAAAGTATACATAAGTAATAAATAGAGAACAATTATGAAGTTACATAAAAGGCAATAATGGTATGAACACTGGACTGGGAGCCAGGCCACCTAGATTCTGTGTGTGTTTCTGCCGTTAGCTGGTTATATGACCTTGAAAAATTTAATTATAATTCTGGATCTCAGTTTTCAAATCTGCACAGTGAGGAGGCTGGACTAGTCAGTGATTCTAAGTGCAAGCTAATATGGTATTCACTGTATATGCTGAAGAGATATGGAATCTAGAATTGATCAAACTGGGATGGGAGAAAGGAGAAAGTTGTGAGTTTTGAGATAGCTCTTGAAGGAAGCATGAGGCTTCATTGAGGCTGATGGAGTGGGAAAGGGAGAGAAGAAGTACTGTGCATTGAATCTGGAATGAGAGACTCTGGGTTTGAATTCTAGCTGGTCTGTTTCCTATCTATGTGACCTTGGATAATTCACTTCCCTTCCTCTTTGATTTGGTTTCCTCACCTATAAAATGAAGGGATCAGATACAATGATCTCTAAGCTCCTCTTTCAGTCCTTCCAAGAGGGATGCTGTAAGGTGAGTGGTTAGGAGAAGAGCAAGATGTTCAGGTACTGGCTAAGGTATAGGGGCTTTTTCCTGCCTTTGAATGAGTTTCTAGTAACTGGTGCTGATTTTTAGAGAGGAATCTAACAAGGAAATGCCTCTTGAGATGTACCCTACCACCCACAGCTACACACTGCCACAGTCCCACACCTACTTCCCCTGAAAGGTACACAGGTTGGGAAAAGTTTTCTGATATGGGGTTGAGTCCACTGAGAATCTCTGCCCTGTCCTGAGAAAGGCGGTATGGTTAAATATAAAGAATTCTGTCTTTGGCATCAGAAAGCCTGGCTTTCAAACATGGCTTTATCACTTACTAGGCCTCAATTTTCTCATCCATAAAATAAAGGGGTTTAGACTATATGACCTTAAAGCCCCCTTGAGCTCTAGACTTACGATCCTCTTGGAGTGCAATGTTTAGCTCTTTGGGAGGGTTTCTTTCTTTGGCTGACTGATTCTGGGCTTGAGGGAGAGATGCCACTCCTATAGGAAAGGGTGAGTGTGGTGGGAGGAGGAGGGAATAATTGTTCTGGGACAGAGATAAGCAAGTCTCCAGCCAGAAGCCAAAAGAGGTGCCTGGTGATAAGATGTTGTTGAGACTTGATGGGACGTAGAGCAGCAGCTTGTGAGCAGAGGAAGAGGTGGCTCAAGATGGGGAATGGGGAGGAGAAAATTGCAGGTGGAGAAAATTGAATGGAAAGACAGCTAGGTGGCACAATGGATGGAGTGCTGAGCCTGAACTCAGGAAGATTCATTTTCCTGAGTTAAAATCTAGCTTCAGATGCAAGCTGTGTAATCCTGGGTAAGTCACTTAACTGCCTCGGTTTCTTTATCTGTAAAGTGAGCTGGAGAAGGAAAAGCAAACCACTCCAATATCTTTGCCAAGAAAATTCCAAATGGAGCCATGAAGAGTCAGACACGACTGAAAATGACTGAATGACAAGTTGAATGGACACAATATGTGTAGCAGGAGTTCTTCCCACTGAACTGGGCATTCACACCGGCCCCTTTCTGTGAAACATGACCCCTAACCCCTTGTAAAGTACCTACATGACTCAGAAATTCTTGATCATCTCTTGGTTCTCTTGAGAACAGTTACATTAAAGATAATTGTCTGTACTGAGCCAGGAAGAGTCACTCACTCAGTAGGACCTAGGAGTTGTAAAAAGGATGACATCTCCTATCCCCCATTTTTTTTGTTAAGTACATCACTTTGGGACTCTACCATTCTCCTTTGACTTATAGCTCCCAGTGAAGAGGGCCTTTCTCTCCTCTCCTCCAAGTGGCAGTGGCAGCTACAAGCCCATGGCAGGAGGATCCTGTGTAAGTCTGGACTCCTGGCAACCTTTCTTCTGCCTTTGTGTTTCTTACCCCAAGCACAGGTCTACAACTGGAAACCAGAAACCCTAAGGGATATTTTGTAGCTTTGTTTGCTACCTTGGAAATTTGGGAGTTCTTTGGTCAGTGATGGCTGACCAATTCATTCTCTGCTCAGCTGTCAAATCGGTCTTCCTAAAGCACAAGTAATTTTTTTGGCTTTTTTTTTTTTGGAGGGGGGAAGGTAGAGTAATTGGGGTTAAGAGACTTGCCCAAGGTCACATGGCTAGTTTTGTGTGTGTGTGTGTGTGTGTGTGTGTGTGTTAAGTGTCTGAGGCCAGATTTGAACTCAGGGTCCTCCTGACTCCAGGGCTGGTGCTGTATTCACTGTGCCACCTAGCCTCCCCGAACACAAGTATTTTTTTTTTAATTATTTATTTACCTATAGTTTACAACATTCAGTTCCACAATCCCTTGAGTTCCAATTTTTCCTCTTCCCTCTCCTTCCCCTTCCTCCAATGGCGGCATGCCATCAAATATAGGTTCTACAAATACCCTCACACCAAACACCAGTCAATTTGTAAAGAATGACCACAACCAATGGAGTGAACAGTGAGAAAGAAGGGACGAAACCAAACACAAAAGAGAGAAAGCAAGCAGCCTGCTTCAATCTGCGTTCAGACTCTGCATCTCTTTCTCTGGATGTGGATATCCCTTTCCATCCTGAGTCTTTTGGAGTTGTCCTCTAACTTTGCATTGCTGAAAGGAGCCCGTCTATCAAAGTCAGTCATCACAGATGCGATGTGTCAGTAATTGCTAAAGCACAAGTCTTGACCATGTCACCCCCTTATTCAATTAATTTCTATTACTTTTGAGATGAAATATAAAATCCTCTGGCTTTTAAAGTCCTCCATAATTTTGTCCCTTCCTATCTTTTCACCCCTCACCTTCCTCCCCGCAGCTCCTCCATCTAGATATTCCATTTCTCTACGTGGCTTTTCCACACGCTGTCCCCCACACTTAGAACTTTCTCTGCCCTCTCTGTTTCCTAGCTTCCATGATTCCCTTCAAGTCTCACTTTCCCATTCTCCTGAAAGCGCCTTAATCTTAGTGCCTTCCCTCTGTTGAGTATCTCTGATTTATCCTGTGTCCTGTTGATACATAATTGTTTGCGTGTTGTCTTTGCCATTAGGTTGTGAGTTCCTTGTGAGCATCCCTAGCTCTTAGCATAGTGTCTCTTTACCTTTCTTTGTATTCCTAGTGCTCAGCAATGTCTGACACATAGTAGGTGCTTAATGAATGTTTGTAGACCTACTGGTCAGAGAGTGTGAAAGAAGATAGGCTTCTCTTTTTCCAATGAGGATGAAGCCAGGTGCTGTGTGAGTCTGAAGCCATGAGCATCTTGTAGGAAAGGCCCTCATACTTCCTCAGCTCACCCGTTCACCTCTGTCCCTGGGACACAGATCACAAAGGTATCCTGTATCTTGGGGATAATGTCCATGGCTGTTTTCTGGACCAGAGCCATATGGAAGGGGTCAAATTTAGTTGAGAAGGAAGTAGCTCTAGGACTTGTGTCCAGTTACAGGGGGAGAGACAAAGCATTATGTAGTTATATAAAAGTGAGTAGTACACCGGGTGTAAATACATTCATATATACAAACATACACACATGCTAGGTGGTATAGTGGATAGGGTAGGGGCCTGACATGTAGACTCATCTTCCTGAGTTCAAATATGACCTCAGACACTTGCTGGCTGTGTGACACTGAGAAAGTCACTTCTGTAAAATGAGCTGGAGAAGGAAATGGTAACCACTCCAGTATCTTTGCCAAGAAAACTCCACATGAGATCAAGAAGAATCACTCAACTGAATGAGTTGTTTTAAGGCGCAATCCCCACCTTTGACCACTAGATGGGAGCATGGCAGCATCCTATTCCCCAGCTAGTTGTGTGAAAATGGCTGTGTCCCTTGGAGGGAACTGCAGGGGAACAAAATCCCCATGACTTGAGGGCACTTCAGAGGTGTGCACTTGGGGAAGACAAACAAAGACATCCAGCTGGACATCTCTCGTTTCAAAGGGGTGTAAGTGTCGTTCTTTCATATTTGAACTCCGTTTCTTCTGTTATAGCTTCAGCCTATTTACTTTATTTTCATCCTTGTTCACACAGATCTGGACCTGAGATGTGGTGGGGTAAAATTCATTCATTCATTCATTCATTCATTCATTCATTCATTCATTCATTCATTCATTCATTCATTCATTCATCCATCCATCCATCCATCCATTCATCCATTCATCACTCAACAAGTAGAGACTTAGATCCGAAGCCAAAGGACCAGGGTTAGAAAACTGAGTTCATGTAACCCTCTATATACTATCTGTATGACCTTGAACAGATAGTTTTAATCTGTCTGGAAATCAATTTTCTTATTTAAGAAACAAGGGCCTTGGGGCGGCTAGGTGGTACAGTGAGTAGAGCCCTGGACTCAGGAGGACCTGAGTTCAAATCTGGCCTCCAGACACTTAACACTTACTATCTGTGTGACCTTGGACAAGTCACTTAACCCCAATTGCCCTGCATTCCACCTCCAAAAATAAAAAAGTTTTTTCAAGTTGTAAATCTCTTATCCGTTTTATATGTTTTTTGAGCACCTAAATCCTAATTATGCATCTTGGAGAGATAACTAGAAGCACATGTAAATATATTTGGGGATTTACAAAAAGTCCCTGCCCTCCAAGAGCTTAAAGTCTAGTTGAGGAGATAAGATAAATATGTATGAATCATTTAATAACCACATAATACAACAGCAAAAAATGTCATAAAGCAGTGTATGTATAAATGTCATAGGAATTCAGAGGAGGGAGAGGTGATTCACCTGTGTGATCTTGGACAAGTTATTTCCTTTCTTGCGCCTCAGTTTTTTCCTCTGTAAAATGGGGGATGGGTTTGGTGTTCTAGGTCCTCTAAGACCCCTATCTTCTAGACTCTATGATTAATTGGAAATTGAGAATATGGCAGTGCTGGTTTTACTTGTTCCTGGGCTCTTGGATCCTTGGTGACTGCTTGTGAGATTGTGAGCCCTCGAAGGGACTGTGGAGACCATTTAATTTAAATTTTTCATTTTACAGAAACCTGAGTCTTAAAGAGGGGAAGCAGTTTGTTCACTGTCAGTAGTAGAGACAGGTCTCCAACTCTGACCTTTTGACTACTAGTCTAATCTAGTCTAGTTTCCCCTACCATGGAAACTCCCCCAACTATGTCCTCATCCAGCTTGTCTTCGTTGAGTTAAGCAAGGATCAGGGTGTTGTTACTAAGAGAGATAGTGTGCACCTTTGTACATAGTTTGCTTATTGCACTGAACAGTTACATATGAGAGCTTTAGTGATTTATATATGTATATATATACACACATATGTATCTTTGTATATATGCATAATTATCTATCTATATATATTATCCAAAGTCTTCATGTAATGTCTTTTAAAAAAGTTTTTCTTGATATTTTCTCTTTCTTACATCAAGAACTATCCCATGTGAAAAAAGTATTTTTTAGAGAAGAAAAGGAAAAAAACCAAAAAGTCAGCACAACTGATCTATATATTGAATAAGTCTGAAACATGTGCAATCTGTTACATCTGTGGACCTCTCACTCCATTAGAGATCAGTGGGAGTATCTTCTCATATCCCTTCATTTGAGTCCCACTTGTTCTTTATAGTTTTTTACATTTACTGTTGATTTTTTGGTGTGTAGTTCTTTCAATTTACATTGTTATAGTTAATTGTGTATATTGTTTTCTTGTCTTGACTTACTTTACTCTGCATCAGTTCACATAGATTTTTCCATGTTTCTCTATATTCAGTGCACACATCATTTCTTATATATAATGAGTATAATATTCCATTACATTCATGCACTACAATTTGTTTAACCATTCCCCAATTGATGAGTATCTACTTTGTTTCCAATTATTGGTTATCACAAAAAGTGCTGCTCTAAATATTTTCAAGTATATGGGGACTTCCCTCCACCCTTCCCTTATAAATGGCTTCTTTAGAGGCATAAACTTAGTAATAGAATCTCTGGGCTTTTTAGTCACTTGTAAGGGTTATGGGATTTAAAGATCTTCCATGCCCCATTGGACTTGCTGACGTAGCAGGAAGGGGCGGAGCAAGAGGAAGCGGAAGCCAAGCTGGAGTTCCTGCGGTGGCTGGTGGTGGTGGTGACGGCGGCGGCAGCAGCAGAGGCAGTGGCAGCGGCAGCGCGAAGCCCTTTTTGAGTTAGCCAGAATTTCTGCTAAGGACTCCTGCTGAGGACTGCCAGGGGCTGGAGCTGCTGGGAGCGCGCTTCCCAGATGCTGGGTGGTTGCTGTGAGTGGGGAGAGGAGGACCTTTGCCTGAGGTAGTCTGTTCCGTTTTAAAGGCTTGAAAATGTGGGTGCTTTCTACTTTATCTACCTGTGCCAGTGTCATAACTACTCTGATGGCTTTCACTTTCTGATTTTGGGACTCAGTCTTTTGGTATCTTAATAAATTTTCCAGCTTATTCCCCCATATGGCAAGCATGATGTATTTTGTGATGGATAATTATATCAGCATATTTGTAATCTCCATAGGCATTGTGAATATGGCATTGCTGATACATCACTTTACTTGCATAATTCCAAAGTGCTTTCCAAAATGATTGTACCATTTTACAGCTCCACCAACAATGTACTAGTGTGACTACATTTCTACAAACCTTCCAGTATTGACTATTGCCATTTTTTGGGTAATATTTTTTTGTCAATTTGCAAGGTGTGAGTTGAAACTTTGGGGTTGTTTTGATTTACATTTTTCTTATTATTTGTGATTTGGAGCATTTTTTCATGTAGTTGTGAATACTTTGCAATTCTTTCAAAAACTGTTCATATTCTTAGACCATTTATCTATTGGGGAATGGTTATTAATGATATATATATATATGTATGTGTATATATAAACACACATATGTATATATGTATGTATGTATCTTGGATACCAAACTCGTATGAGAAAAATTTGATACAAAGTGTTTTTTCCCCATTTGACTACTTCCTTTCTTATCCTAGATGCATTAATGTTTGTGCAGAAACTTTTCAGTTCCAAGTTCCTTCTTCTGCTATAAATCCAATATATTATGTTCCTTTAGTTACTTTACTTTAATCTTTTTTTAAAGGTAGTCCAGTCTCTCCTGGTCTCTTCCCTCACTCCAATCCCCTCTTCTCAATTAGTATTTTCCTCTCCTTTATTCTCCTTCTTAATTTTTAAATTTCATTTTCGCCGTCCTCTCAATTTTTTCCCGTTCTCTTCACCACCCACTGGTCTCCTTTTCCCACTCACTGCAGACCCTCATCAGTCGGCTTGTGGCCTCAATAATTTTATGGCTTTTCTTTGTATTCTTCATGCAATTATGGCGTCCAATGTGTCCATTCTAGTCTCTCCCCTCTATGCATCACCTTCTAGGGTTTGTCTTGTGGATTCCCCTTTTCATTGTGCCTTCTGTCCAGAAAAAGCCAATTATTTCAGGTGTCAGAGAGGACGATGCCCCATGATTAGGCCCCTCCCCTATTGTGCAGCCCACCACTGATCTATATCTTCTATTGTTGACCTTGGAAGTCTCCTCCTCCTATCCCACTCTTCCAGGTGCCAGCTGCCCCCAGGGGTTCTCATCCCTTCTCACCCTCCCCAGGCCCCAGGACAATAAGAGTTTCCAAGCTCCAAATGCTCTAGGTCTTATCCAAGGTGAAGTCCTCACCTCCCTTCACTACCATATCACTTCACTCAGGAGTATTCATCAGTGCCTGCTACCTCCAGAGTAAGACCTCCTTTGTTTCAGTCTTTCCCCTTCTCCTTCTCACTTAGTCCCCTCTAGGATCTTTTCTTTCTGAGACCATTTCTTTCCCTCATTGCTAACCCTTGATTTGATCCTGGAGCATCACTCACTCTACTCTTTCCCCTTGTTATCTTCCTCCTTTTTATGTACCTTCATCTTCTCTCCACAAGGATTGATTCCATGGCTTGAAGCAAGCCCAGTGGTCTGGTGAGCATTGCTAAACCCCTACTGTTGTTGTATGCTCCACTCTTGGCCAGGTAGCATTTTGCCCATGGAGGATAGGCTATCCACATGGGGGGGAGGGGGACTGAGATTTTGAAACATGGAGGCCATGGTGAGAAATGAATGGGTCTCTGAATACTCTGTTTGACCTTCATTCCATGTATAGACATATTCCAGACCAGCCCTGGTGAAAACATCTGAGCAGCATGGGTAATATTCTCCAGACTAACACAATATTCATATATACTAGTTACATTGAATTCAAAGCACAATGGTGTATACACCCCCCACCCCGTATGTCCTGTAAAATTGAATTTTATATATATTGCTGTTAAGTTACTGAAAGATTTTCCTGTCTATTGTCCAAAACCTTCAGATAAAGTTCCCTCCGGAACAATATCCTTAATCTTATCTTCCCAAGTAAGCAGTCTTGGCCAAGGCAGATTGTTTATGTAAGTCCATAGCATAACCTCCTTAGATTGTGCACAGGTAACACACAGCTGGAGCATCATTAAACAACTTAACGATTTACTTTGGTGTCCTCTCCTTTTCCAAGGTCTTCGTTTTCTCTGGTGCCTCTCTGTCAGAGCTTTACCTTTGATTTAATTTACATGGCCTGCAACTTTGCTATCAGCTCCTTGACAGGTTCTGATGTTCCTTTCCAGGATCTGTACAGGTTCAGGGGCACCATCTGGAAAGACAGAAGCATACCCTTGTCCCCATATTAACAATTTATCAGGCCTGAACCCACAATTGGTTTTTGGGTCCTTCCACATTACTCTTTGTTGAGGACTTTCCAATTCTACTTTTCTTCTATAATGCCTTTCAGCTAGGGTGTGCCCTTCTTTGGTGTTAAAAAATTTGAAGTATACACTGCCTGAGATAATTGTCTCTGAGGCCGTGCTGTAGTTCTTTCTTTCTGTTTTTGAAGAATCATCTTTAGAGATCTATTTTTTCTTTCCACTATAGCCTGTCCAGTAGGGCTATAAGGAATACCAGTAACATAATGTATATTGAAAGACAAGCAAAATTTTTGAAAAGCTTGAGAAATATATGCAGGACCATTGTCCGTTTTTATAGACTTTGGAATGCCCAATATAGAAAAACAATGAAACATACGGTCAATAACCTGGACAACTGCTTCTGCAGGTTGTGCAGAGGCCATAATGAGTGAAGAATAAATGTCCACTGTGAAACAAATGAGTTTTAGTTTTCCAAAACTGGAATAATGAGTAACATCCATCTGTCAAAGTTCTTGAGGTGCTAGACCTTGAGGGTTTAAGGCAGTTTTTGCAGGAGGTGAACGAAAAGATCTTGGGCATGACTTTACTATGTGTCTAGCTTGATCCCTAGTAATTTTGTATTGTTTCCTAAGCATCTCAGTAGACTGATGGAATTTTTTCATGAGGATATTTGGCCTTAGTCAAAGATAAAGTAGAGTAGGTTTAGCTAGTGAATCAGCTATTCTATTCCCTTAAAATAGAGGTCTGGGGAGGTCAGTATGAGAAGATATATGGGTACAAAAAAGAAGTGCTTTTCTAGCCCTTATAAGCTATTGAAGCATAATAAAGAGTTGCAAAATAGGGTAATTGGAGTTGACTTTTATCCTTGCTGTTTCTATGTTATTGACCACACCTACAGCATATTTGCTATCAGAGAAGATATTAATAGATAATAATATTTTTATAATATAATATATAATATGATATTATACACAATATAATAATTAAAAGATAATAATAATTAATAATATCATGACTTTGTAACACTAATATAATTGCATAGATCTCATTCTGTTGAGTGGAGGAAAATTGTGTATAAGAAACATGCTTCTCTTCAGGGGAATATAATAGGTGGCAATATGGTTAGAAGAAGCATCAGTGAAAGCAACCTTTGCTTCAGTAATTGGGTTTGATTTTACCACAGTGTTAATAAGTCATCTCTGTGTACTAACAAATTGTAGTATTGGATATGCATATATCTATGTATATATATATATATATATATATATATATATATATATATATATATAT
>NW_027187380.1:7515726-7528287 GCF_028583685.1 Petaurus breviceps papuanus
ATATATATATATATATATATATATATATATATATATATATATATATAAAATCTGTTTCTCCTTAAAACAGAGTCAGCAAAATTTGCCATGTCTGATCTTGTGCTATTAAAATTTCTATCTGGTCCTTATTATATGGTTGATGTAATTGATGTCAGCTCCCTGTTAGTTGAACACACCTCTTAACTGCTTTCTGAGACATTTGAGCAACCATGGAAGGATATGTTTGTATACTAAATCTTGGCTGAGATGATAAAAATAACTATTCCATCAATTCCGTTTCTTGATGAATACATCCAAAAGGAATGTCTGGAGTATTCAATATTGTGACTTCTAAATCCTTTTTGACATCTTTTCTATTTACTAGACCATTCCTAATTGCATCCTCAATTTTTTTCAACTATTGTTGAGCTTTATAATTGAGGGTTCAAGGGGAATTCAGGTTAGAATCCCCTCTGAGAATATCATAGAGATCTTTTAACTCATGAGTCCCTATTTTCAAATATGGTCTAATCTAATTAACATCTATTAATTTTTGGAAATCATTTAATGTTTTCAACCGATCTGTTTTTATAATTATATTTTGAGGATGGATGGTCTTTTCCTCAACTATATGTCCCAAGTATGAATATGGAGGAGCTTTTTGTATCTTTTCTGGTGCTATATATAGGCCACAAGTCCTTAATTCCACCTCTATATCTGATATAATAGTACATAAGATTGCCTTTTGAGGATGGGTACATAGCACAACATCCATATAATGAACAATATATGCTTGAGGATATTTTTTCCTTATTGGTTCTAATACTTGTGCCATGTAAACATTTATCTGCTCTTCAGTAAGACTTCTTCAGAAGCCCTTATTGTAACTGCTGCCCCTCCCCCCTCCTTCCTGGTGGGGAGTGGTGAAGCTCCCTTCTTAATCTGATCTGTAATAAATCTAATGACTCTTTAAGCAATCTGCTTGAAATTCCCAACTCTCAGGGTCTCATCTAGAAACTTAAGAAAATTCACAATAAGTTTGAATATTGCAAAATCTATGCATGGTTGATAAAATGACCAGAAATCTTACAAAATCTTTCTATAATTACTAACTTTCCCTTCACAAATTTTAAACTTGTTCTGGTATAAAAGCTAATGTTAGAGATCCTTTTTAGTCTTTTGTACATAGAGTTGCTACTTTTCATTGTTTAGAAACTTCATAACTAAAACAAACTCTTTGGAAAGCCTATAAAATTAGGGAGGATGGAGAGAGACCCCCTGAGAAAAAACTGCCTTTTCCATCACATAGGCTAGAACTGCTATGGGCTGTGCTTTTGACTAGCCCTGAGGACTGCTCTGAATGGGCAGAATCTTCCTTTCCATACAACACACACACACACAGAGTAATCAATTACCAGCTTTTGGTTTTAGGATTAAAACATAACCAACAATCTTATAATTTTCATAAGTGATAGCCAAAAGAAGGATGGAGTGTCTTACCTAATGCAGACTACTGCTGGCTTCTTACCTCATGGGAGGTACTTCCAGGCGCTTGGCAGCAGGGACTCAGGGCTGTTACCAGCCCAGCCCTCATGGTAGCTGATGCCTCTTCCCTCTCCTTCCTTTTGCCAGGTGGGGGAAGGTGAGTTTGCATATTGTGGGGGAAGGGTGAAACTCTCTTTTCCTAATCTGATCTGGGATGAGAAGGGTTAACAGAAAAAACTCCCAAGATATTCACAGTTGTACTGAGATACCCTCTTGACTGGGGGTGGGGGGGAAGGGAGAGAGGGGAGTGACCAAGAATTGTGTCAGGAGGCGTTTCAAAACTCCGTAAAAGATCATTTGCAAAGCTTTGCAAAACCATAGAATCTTCTAAGCTGTTTTCTTTTTAGCTGTTCTAACTTTTCACTTCTATGACCACTGCTTAAAAATTTTAGAGTGGGACATTGAACCTTTCAGATGGATAGTCAGGAGACTAGTGCCCTTTCTTAGGATACTTGAAGCACAAATCAGTGACTCCGTTTCTCTGAAAGCACCTATTTAAGGCAATAACAAACCTAGGAATGGAACTTAGAAAATTCACAGTAGGTTTGAATATAATTGCTATCAGTATCAAATTATTGGAACAAATTAGCTTGCAAATGAAAATTTAGTAGGTCTTTAGAACCATACAAAAAGATTTTGTAAAACATTTTAAGTATCACAAATCCCCAAAATGCCATAAAATATCAAAAGGTGTTTACCTTGGGGAGGAAGTTCAGTTTTTTTTCCTAAGGTAAGAACATATCCAGTTAAACTGGCCTTATCACAATGACAAAGCTTCCCAGGCCTTTAAGAATTTACTGAGTAGGAATTTCACTATATAGAAGACTTTACACAGGTTTGAGCAAATCAAATCTGGATTCATAACCATTAGTGCTAACATTTTAATTTCTAAGGCCCAATTCTCTTAGCACTTTTAAAGAAAAGACTAGAAAATGAATATAAAGTTTTAAGTTAATGACACAGGGTACAGAGACCTAGAAACTGGGGTTCAGGGATCCCCAAAGCAAAACAGGTACAGAGGCCCACCTGCCCACCTCCCCCACTGTCCCATGTGGGAGGGGAAAGAACAGCACAGTCTAAAGCAGGGTGCAGGGGGAGCAACACAGAGTAAAAAAAATTTGCTCAAGCTGAGCAAGGTGACTTTTCTTTAAGTTTTGGAGACCAAATTTCTTACTAAGCTTGTTTTGTTTAGAAATCTCCTTCACAAATCAGTTTTCTAGATTGTTTTGAGGTCAGGCTGTGTTACAATGGAACCCAAAGCACTTTTCCCTTAAGATATTCTCCCTGAATTTCCCTCCTAGTAGCCTCTCACCCCTTATCCCAGTGTCCCAGTGTCCCAAGACAGGGGGGAGAAAAAAATGTGATCGACCCAGTGCAAGGTTGCCCCCTTATACGAGGGTTCACAGTCCGACTGACCACCCAGAAATCAGTGGAGCTTCAGATGCTGCTGGCAGTCTGGAAATACCAGGGGTCTTGCTGCTAGGAAGACAATAGGAGCAGAAAGTTCTGAGGAAGAGAACAAAGAATAGGGTGCTTACCTGTTATCCCAGTGGCTAGGAGAAGCTCATCAGAGTCCAATTAATATTCGGATTCCCAGGCTTCAGCACCAAAATGTCAGGGTCCATGGCTTAGAAAAGAGAGGTTCATCTACTTGCCTAAAAGTGTGGGCTTCAGGGACACCTAACCCCTCTTTTCCATAGACATGAACAATTCTAGGTTTTACAAAACTTACAAGAGGACTCACAGGGTCCTTTCTTCATATAATTAGCAATAATTACTATTTCACAAGCATACTTTTGTAAATACTTAATTTATGAATGGAAACTTCCTCTAAAACAAAGACAAACTTGAAAGTTTATGATTTTTTAAATTACAACATTTCAAAATGTCATAACACATGGCCAGAGTACTTCATTCATCATTTTCTTGTTCCTCTGACAGTATAATTCTTAATTTAGCAGCCTTTAGACTATAAAAGAAACTGTTTCTGTTACAATACAAATAATACAACAGTTTACCATTAACACAATTATTATGTTCTTACATTTAAACTTTGAATACAAAACCAATTAATTGCCAATCTGGTGACCAGAATTCCAAATGTGAAAGTATTAGCACAAGATTAAGTTTCTCTGTAATTTTTTTTTGTATAGTCCCTCTTCTCCCACTAAGCCTAGTGACTACCCAAACCCTAACACTGTTTGAGTGAAAATTGATCAGCTGTTCTCCTCCCTTACCTTTTCCATGATGCTGGGGCTGCTGAGGTTTTGGTTCTCTGGAGTCCAAGGGAAGCCTCCCTCATTGTACCTTATTTTGGGTCCTTGTTCAGGGCACCATGTTCAGCCCACTACACGTGGGCCACCTCACAGGAAGGTGTGAATAATAAATGTGGGACAGGAGAAAAATTCAAGCAAGTTGCAAGCAAATTCCATTTATTCATCTGAGGGTCAGGAATTATATAGGCAAACCATACATTGTTTTATGGCCACTCCTATGGGACATTTCCCAATACTGTAAGTGAGTATATGACTTCTAGCATGGTGGTCAAAGTTCAGGAGGATGGGTGATCTGAATCAAGGAATACACAAGGAATCAGATGGTGAGCCAACAATCCTGAGAAGACTGAGCCTGGAGAGAAAGAACAGACCATGAGTAAAACTCTGGCCTGGATTTTCTTAAATGGACTCTCTCAATGCTGGCCTTCAACACTCTTGGATTCAGCATCTTGGACTGTTCCTACTAGAGTCCAAGAGGAGGTCATGGTTGAGGTAGTGGCAGTGTTTTGACTTGAAAATGCTTCCTTCTGTCTTTTCCTTAGAGTGCTTTATTATTTCAGCTAAATTGGATTCTCTGCCGTATAGACAGGTCCAGTTAGTGAGGATGACTGACCTCTTGGACACAGGAATTGGATCCTTGGATAATGGCTTTGGGGGACTGGGGAAGAAGCAGGGCCATTGATCTGGGGCCAGGCATTGCTGTTCCCAGGGTCCTAGGGTTCAGGGTACTGGGAGAGGAGGTGGTGTTATTGTAATAGTGGTTAGAGTCCTTTGGAACATGAACCCCATCCCCCTACCAATAAGAGCACATGAATGCATTCACAAGGAAGATGTGAGTTGGAACATCAGACAGCTACAAAGAGGAAGTCAATCTTATTCAGGAGTTCCATGGAAAGTCACTCTATCATGACCATCCAGTATTCAATGAACTCAGGGTCTGGATACTGAAGAAATGATAGCCAGGGATGAATTGAATATAAACGAAAGCTATTATTATGTTAGTGTGGGAGCTTAAAATTGAATTGGGAAGAACAAACATATACACATGAGGAGAGAAGGCTTCCTAGGATGAGTGTCTTCTAGCTGGGTTTTGAAGAAAGGAGGACTGGATAAATGTTTAGTTGTTACTATTCAATCAAGAAAGTGAGAAGGGACATTTCCCATGAACCCTATTTTTCTGTCCCTCCTCTCCCCCTTCACAATTGAAACTTACGTGTTACCAGATCTTAGGGTCATAGATTCAGAACTGGACAGGACCTTAGATGACCTTAGAGGTCATCTTGTCCAACCCATTTACTTTATAAGGAAAATTGAAGTCTAGAGAGATAGAATGACTTGCAAACAGCTGAGTCAGGGTTTGAACCCAAGTCTTGTGACTCCAGATCTAGCACTCTTTTCAGTGTACCACAATTTGTGGCTTGTGGGGCAGTGGAGAAAGCAAGGTGGCTCTATGAATAAACAAAGTAGGCAGCTCCCTGAGAAATTCTGAAAACTCCTCTTGCTTGGAAATTCACTCCTTTCCTTCCCTCTGAAATCTTGTTATTATTCATTCCTTTGAGTTAAGATATGAGATTCCTATAGAGATCTAAGGGCATTAATTAGAAGGAATAACATGCATTAATTTATCATGATCCTAATTCAACTTTCTACTTTAAATACTTTTATCAGACTAGCATAAAAGTGTGAAAGGATCTTAGAATCAAACCTGTACTATTTATGCAGGAATTCCCTCTACAGAATCCCTGAGGGATGGTCATCCAGTCCAATTTAAACACTTTCTAGTGACAGGGAACTCATTATCTCAAAACGTAGCAGATTTCATTGTTGGACATGTTAAGACTGAGTTAAAATCTATCTCAGTGTTATTTTCAACCACTGGCCCAATTATGTTCCCTGGAGCTACGTGAAATAAATCAATGAATTGATTGATGAAAATGAATGAATGAATGAATAAAAGTGCTTGCTAGTTATTCCCCTCTGCTCATCCTCTTAAATTATGGTGTCCAGAATTGGAAACATAATGTGTTCTGTACTAGCACAGGATTAAGTGGGATTATCAATTACTTCCTTTGATCTGAAAAACATGCTTCTGTTAATGAAGCTCAAGAGTACCTTCATATTTTTTTGGAGGGGAGGGAGGGATCTCAAACTGTTGACTTACTGAAGTTGACTGTTAGGGGATAAGTCACCCAACTCAAGCCAATAATAGGCAAAGTGTGTACTGAAGGCTTTCTCTCCTTTCGTTTCAGAATCCTTCTCCTTGTTCCTTGTGTTCCTCCTCCCAGATATCTCTATGATTTCCCAGAAGCCTCCCATGGTGATGTCCTACTCAAGCCTGTTCTTTCTGGCAGTACCTCATGCTCTGGGCCACCCCTCTAGCTTCTTCTCTTATGGAAACTTATCTCATGGCTGTGACCTTAGCTAGCTGTCCAATGGATGAATGGATCAAGTCAACACACTGTTTGTTTGTTTTTTTTAAAGCAATTGGGGTTAAGTAACTTGCTCAAGGTTACATGGCCAGTTATTTCTGGGTGTGGTGCTAAGTATCAGAGCCCGGATTCAATCCCAGGTTGTCCCGACTCTGGGGCCGGTACTCTTACTCACTGTGCCACCTGGCCGCCCCAAGTCAACACACTTTCAACAGCTAAGTGATACAGTGGATAAAATGTTGGAGTTAGGAAAATCTGACTTCAAATTCTGTCTCGGACACTATCTGTGTGACCATGGGGAGGTCACTTAACTTCTGTCTTCTCCAGTTTCCTTACTCATGTGACACTGGGTTAATAATGGAACCTATCTCATAGGATTGTTGTAAAGATCAGATGAGATAACATATGAAGTGTTCTGTGCATATAAATATTAAATGGCAATAATAATATAGTATAATGAAATATGAGATACAATATAATATATAACACAACTTATAATATGATAATATATGGTAATAATAAAGTACATATAAATGTTAAGTGGTAATAATAATTCCATATTATATAAATCTATATGATATAATAATTTATAGAACGACAACTATTATTGTAAGAATCAATTATGGAGAATAGTGCCTGGAATATAGTAATTGCTTGACAAATGTTTATATATCTATCTACCTACTCTGTGCTAGGCCCTGTGCTTGATATTGGGGATATAATTACAAAGAATGAACCCTATTTGCAATGAGCTTACATTCTAACAGGGAAACAAATGCATATAAAATAGATAGCATTCATATAATACTAATAAATATATACATCACACACAAAGTAGTTAAATAAAAGATAGTTTGGGTGGGAGGTCCCTAGCAGCTGAGGGCAATCAGGGAAGATTTCATGCAGAAGATGGTGCTGAACTGTTTCTTAAAGGAAGAGGGGGAATCTATGAGGTAAGGAGAGAGTGCATTACAGGTATGGGGAATGCCCAGTGCAGAGGCATGGAGATGAAAGATGCAATGTCAGGGGGAGGATCAGAGAGAAGGCTACATTGGTTGGATTGGAGAATACAGAAGGGAAAATAATGTCCAATGAGGCTTGAAAAATAGTTTGGGGTCAGATTGTGAAGGGCTTTAAAAACTAAATGAAAGGGTAGCTAGGTGACACAGTGGATAGAGCACAGGACCTAGAGTGGGGAAGATTCATCATGAATTCAAATTTGGCCTCAGATGCTGGTTGCATGACCCTGAGCAAGTCACTTTACTCTGTTTGCCTTAGTTTTTTCATCTGTAAAATAAACTGGAGAAGGAAATGGCAAACCACTCCAATATCTGCCAAGAAAACCCCAAATGAGGTCATGAAGAGTCAAACATGACTGAACAACAATTGAAAATAAAAAAAAAATCAATGTTGGACTAAAGTTGCTTGTTGTTTAAGGATTCCATGACTTTACAAAATGGGTAGAAGGAAATGAGACAGGTGAGGTTTTTTTTGTGTGGGTGTATAAGATAGAGGGGAAGCAGGGAAAGGCTCAGAGAATGGGATACTCTCAGTGGAGAACTGGAATTCTAGGTGGAATAAAAGGGAGATTAGTGACCACAGAAAGAAAAGGTGGCTGAAAGGGAGATTAAAGATGTCTAAAACAAACTCAGCATGCTTCAAAATTTTGCCTAAGGTTGAGCCTCAAGCAAGGGGAGTGGGCAGGCACTGAAAGGGTTAGGATAGTTCCTAGGTTTAGCTTTGGGGTGGGGGTAGGGGGAAGAAAACATTAAGGTTGTTCTATCTCAAGGAAATGGGACATTCGTATTCCTCCTACTTACGCAAAAGGACCTAGCATCACAGCTGAGGTTATTACTAGAGAAAGAGACAGAGCAGACACATGCTAATTGTAGTTGGTTCTGTAGACACCGACTTCCCCAGTCAACCCCAGGCCCTACCGGCCATACACTCAGCAACCAGTCAGCCTGTCTTGTGTTTTGTGGCTTCATCCTCTTAAAGAAAGGTTCCTTTCCTGACAGGCAAGGAATCCCCTACTAGATGGAGCTGGTGGAAGAAGTCAGAAGAATTTGGATTTTAGTCTTACCACTAATGTGATATGTGATCTGGGGAAAGTCATCTAACTCTTTTGTGCCTTTGGCTCCTCATCTGTAAAATATATCTAAACACATTTTCCCTATTTACCTCAAAATGACATGTGGCTAAAATGATGAAAGATGTAGAATGATTTATTTAATCAATAAGCTACTTATTATAATTCGAGCTGTATTTATTTGTACCTCTCTCCCTAGAGTTCCTCTCTGATGCCTCATTCTGCCTGGAGGTGACTCTTTGTTTTTGAAGGCAGTATTAGGGGACCATAAGTCTGATAAGTGCTTGGTTTGTTGTTCATTTGTTTCATTCCTGTCCCATTCTTCATGATCCTATCCTGGGATTTTCTTGGCAAAGTTACTGAAGTGGTTTGCCATTTCCTTCCCAGCTCTTTTTACAGATGAGGAAACTAAGGCAAATAGAGTTAAGTGACTTGCCCAGGATCATACAGCTAGTAAGTGTCTCAAGTCAGATTTGAACTCAGGAAGACTAGTCCTTCTGACTCCAGGCCACACACTTTATCCACTGTGCTGTCTAGCTGCTCCTGAGAGGTCCTACTAAACTGGAAAATCTTTGAGTATAGTCTTTTCTATGGACTGGATCTTTCAACTGATGACCAGCTTATGGAAAGCCAGAGAAGTACCGGTATTTCATCAGGTTTCTCATGAGGTGATAAAATTTTTTTAGCCATAGAAAGTCTCAGTGACTATTCACTAAATTGGAGAGGGGTCATGATTGGCTTCTGTGGAGGGAGTTTCCACTTTGAAGATCATGGATCTTGGAGGCATTGAAGTTAGCAGGTAAAGACTTCAAAACATTCTAAATATTATTATTTTAATTTTATAGGAATGAGAAAAAGGATTTATTAAGCACTTACTGTTATTTACATTTGATGGGGTTTACATAGAAACTATTCTGGAACTGGTAGAGATCCTATGATTGCTCTTTTGTGTTTTTTGTATTTTTTTGAGTAGGTGAATTAAATGAATGTTTAAAAATTTAATAAAACATTACCAATATAATTCTTATAATTTCTGGCCCTGGAATCTTGTTTGTCATTTTTCCATGTACTCTAGATTCCACTTTCCTAAAGTCTAGGAGTGAACTTGTGCTATACTTTGTAGATAAAGATGATACTTGTGACCCATCATTCATGGGATACTCTAGTTTTTTTTTCAGTAGTGGTGGTGGATTTGTCCCTATCCCCGGTAACTCAGTTTATGTAGCAAAATGTATGAGTTACCCCCACTTGCATTCTCTTACATGGTAGTTCCTGTGACCAATAAAATATTATTTAAGAAGGGATATGACTTATCCCTAAAGTCACCAGAATTAGTCAGCTCTTCAAACCTCGGTTCAGAGAACCAGTCTGCTGACTCATAACTTTCTGAGTTTGCTTCTGGGACGTGGATGATTGTTGGTTTCATAATCATTCTTCTGCAGAAGAGGCATAGAAGGCTATGAGTTGGAAGGGAAATTGATGGCTGAGTGATGTATTTCATTTAAGTTAACTAACAGTGACAAATTTGTTGGTAAAATGGGTGTGGCTGTATTAAATATAAATAAGAAACTTGTACAGGGATCAGAGTGAAGGGGCAGGACTATAATCCCCAACTCCCCAATTCTTTTCATGGGCATAATTCAACCTGCCCTAATTCATGTTTAGGGGTATAGTTCTTAAACACTGCCCCCTCCCACACAGTAATTCCTAGTTATGATTTTGCTGTCATGTCCAGGTTTATAGTCCCTTCCTACAGTTTTTCAGAGAGCATATCCTTCTTCCTTCAAGGAGTCCCCAAAGGACATCATAGGCCAGTGGTTCTCAAAATGTTTACATTCTTTACATTCTTAAAAATTATTGAGGATCTCTCCAAAGAATTTTTGGTTTTGTGGGTTATCTCTATCAATATTTATCATATTAGAAATCAAAATGTCTTAGTATTACTGTGAAAATAGTTTTGACCTTGTGGACTTCCTGAAAGGGTTCCCTGGACCACACTTTGAGAGTGACTGTCCTAGTCCTTTAAATGGAGAGAGTGAAAGATCACCCCTGCCCCTCCCCATCCTAGGATGAGAAGATAATGCTTCAGAACTCAAGACTCTTATTAGTTCAGCTTTAGAAAGGTAGTAGAGGAAGCAGTGTGGCCTGATAGGGGAAGATAATGGAAATAGTGTCAGAGGTCCCCATCCTGTCTCCGAGAAGGACTTTGGGCAAGCTCTTCCTTTCCCTTTGGACTTCTATGCCTCCTATTGATGAATGACTCACAGTTCATTCATTCATTCAACAAGCATTTATTAGATGCTTCCTATGTGCAAGGCACCACATTAGGGGGTAAGGATATAAAATCAAAGTGAAAGTGTCCCTGCCCACAAAGTGCTTACATTCTAAGTATGTAACCCATCACCCAGGGGGGTTACCCTCTTCATCTAGGTTTACACAAAAAGATCATCTTCTTTTTGGTGTGCTATGTTTCCACACAGTTTAATCAGAGAAATCTACTCCTCCTCACAGATTGTTATTCGTCCTTCATTCTCAAATAGGACCAGTGACATCAGGAAGGTGATTGCTTGACTTGCAAGTGAATTGGATTTAAGTAAAGCAGGGTTGTGCCACCAGCCTCACTCTTCCCTCCAGAGCCAGCAATGTTGTAAGAGAATCAGCTGTAAATGACTTAAATATTCTCAGTAATGCAAAGATCCAAGACAACTCTGAAGGACATATGATGAAAAATGCTATCTATCCCCTGAGAAAGAACTGATGGCGTCTGAATACAGATTAAAGCATACTTTTTTTAAAATTTTTTTTCTGGGTTTTTATTTTGGTCTGTTTTCTTTTACATCATGACTAATATGGAAATATATTTTGCATGGCTACACATGTATCACCTCTATCCAATTCCTTGGATGGAGTAGGGAGGGAGGGAGAGCATTTGGAGCTCAATTTTAAAAACAAATGTTGAATATTGTTTTTATATGTAATTGTAGAAAGATAAAATACTAAATAAAAAATAAAGTTTTTCTCTGCTCTAGAATCCCAGGACCTGTGTATTCGCAGGTCTGATATCTGTGTCTTGTACTTAGTGCAGTTCCTGGCACATAATAGATGATTAATAAACATTTATTGACTGACTGACTGACTCAGAGGAGGAAAGGGGCCAGGCAGACAACAGACAACACAATTCAAACTAATTCTAGGGATTTAGGATGTAGGTCTGTTTTTGTAAAGCAGGCAGTTAGGCAAGAAGCATTTATTAAGGGGTTCCTATGTGCCAGACATTGTATCAAACTTGAGGATAAAATATAAGGAAAAAGACAGTTCTTACCCCCAAGGACCTTACATTCTAATAGGGGAAGACAATATATAACAGGGAGCCAAAAAAATAAGGTTGAGTCGGGGGAGGTACTGGAACAAGATTGTGAAATCCAGAGAGTTTGAAGCAGAGTAGGGAGGGGAGTGAAAGCTGGCTGTCCTGGGCCCATGCTCACAAAATGGGGGCCCCAGGAGGAACTTATTAATAGAGGCCAATAAGGTAGGGGATGAAATGGATAGGCCTCTGATTAGCTGTGTGACCCTGGTCAATTCACTTAAATCTGTTTTCCTCAGTTTCCTCATCTATAAAATGAGCTGGGAAAGGTAATGGCAAACTGCCCCAGTATATATATAATCATAAAGAGTTGGGCACAACTTAAATGACTGATCAACAACAATAACAAAATTGGAGTTAGAGGTTATATTCTAGGGTGAGAAGGCCCCAGGTGCTGAAGGAAAGAAGATTCTGGATGAGTTGTTTCGAGACTTAGGAGCTATAAAGCAGAAGAATCTTCTTCACCAGGATGAAAACTAGCCCAGGCCCCAGGCCTCGCTGATCCTCTTGTAGCCTGAGCTCCTTCTCAACTAATTCAGGAGAATTCTAACTTTTCTCCCCATTCTGGGCCCTAGACCTTTATATTCACTTACTTTTGAGCCTTATTCATCTCTTAAAATGTTTTTAAAAATTGACATTTATTTTTAATTAATAAGCATTTATTTTCTTTCTCTCTTCCCATTCCCTCATTAAGAAAAAAAGAACAAGCCCTTTGTAACAAATATACATAATCAAGCAAAGCATATTTCCTTGTTGGTTACCTCAAAAAAAATCTCTATCTCTATCTATCTATCTATCTATCTATCTATCTATCTATCTATCTATCTATCTGTCTGTCTGTCTGTCTGTCTGTCTGTCTGTCTGTCTGTCTGTCTGTCT
>NW_027187380.1:7528297-7573190 GCF_028583685.1 Petaurus breviceps papuanus
TCTGTCTGTCTGTCTGTCTGTCTGTCTGTCTGTCTGTCTGTCTGTCTATCTGTCCATTTGTCTATCATCTACCTATCCATATATCTATCTTTCATCTATGTATCTCTGTGTATTCATCTATCTATCTATCTATCTATCTATCTATCTATCTATCTATCTATCTATCTATGTATATCTATCTATCTCATTGAGACTATCATTTCTTTGTCAAGCATTGGGAAGTATTCTTCATTTTTGGTCCTCTGGCTCAAATTGCGGTTGATTATTTTGTTGACCAGAGTTCTTAAGCTCTTCAACGTTGTTCATTTATACAAGGTCATTATTACAGAAATTGTTCTTCTGGTACTTCACTGTGACCCAGTTTATACAAGTCTTCCCAGTTTTCTCTGAGGTCATCCCTTTCATTATTTTTTTTAGCACACTATTTTCCCCATTACAATTTTAATAATTTGTTTAGTCATTGATGGGAAATTAAAATCTTAATTTCCAGTCCATTGCCACCATAAAAAAGGCTACTATAAATATTTTTGTACATATGAGTCCTTTTCCTTTTTCTTTGATCTCTTTGGAGTAGTACCCCTGACTTTGACATGGGATAATAGTCCCTAAACTTCTAAGTCACTGAATTTTCTTGGTTCCTTAAACTCAGAGATGTGTCTCACAAACTCTTTCTTCTACAATCATTGCTAGTATCTCTGGATGACTGAGTCTAGCACTCATCCCCCCTTTCTTTTTTTTTTCCCCTTGCTGCCACCAAACACTGTGGAACATAAATGGGTTATCTTTTTTTTAGATTTCATTTTATTTATTTATTTTTTTGAAAGCAATTGGGGTTAAGTAACTTGCTCAAGGTTACAAGGCCAGGTTAGATTTTATTTTAAAGGAAGAAAAGGAGTATGCTGAAATAAACTACTCTCCTCTGAACAAGTAGTTCCCACTTTGACTAAATTACTATTTTAGTTCAAGTTCCCTGGGTTTAAGATAACCCTTGAACTAGCAAGCTCCAACTTTCTACCTCCAAAATGAAAATAGCAATTTTCTTTTCAGAATCTCCCTTCACCACCATTTGGGATTAGACTACCTGGTTCCTCTGGATTGAAATTATTTTCCCATTTACAATCCTAATTTCATTTACAACCAGTCAAGGAGTCTATTTTCAGACTTTCAATGTCTTACTCCCATTTTTAGTCACCAAGCAACTAATTCTTCTCTTTCCAAGGAGGAGATTTCATAAAATATATTATTACAGTTGCATCTTAACTCAACAAAGAAGAAATGAACATGACACCCATTTGCCACCAATAGTCACAAGAAACACTCCTCCCCTTTTTCTAACAGGTACCAACTAGGCCACCTTAGACCTGGAGTCAGGATGACTCATATCCAACTCAGACATTTTCTCTTAGCTGTGTGATCTTGGGCAAGTACCTTAACCTTTTTTTCTGTCTCAGTTTTCTCAGCTGTAAAATGGGGACAGTATAGTACCTGTCTCCCAGGTTGCTGTGAGGATCAAATAGTATAATGTTTGTCAAGGGCTTAGCACATAGCAGGTGCATAATAAATGCTTATTTCCTTTCCTTCCGCCCGCCCCCCCCCCCTTTTCCTAAGGCACAGCTTCCTGAATCATCCAGTTGTAGAACCCAGAGTGATCATCTTGATGTGCTTAGAGACAGTTCTGCCTCTTACTGCCTTTGGAAGGGTCCTCTGTTCTTCCTCCTGCCCCCAAGGCTTTGTGGTGTTCAGACTTGTAGAATTTGGAGACCTTAGACCTGACTCTGCAACTAACTTTGACTTTTCTATCTTAAGGGAATGACTTATTTCTTGATAATAAGATAAGATCTCTGACCTTCTGTTTTCCAAAATATAAAACGAGATGGTTGGACTAGAAGAACTTTGAGGTCCCTTTCAGCTCTGACAGTATTCTAGGAAAAAAGAATAAGCCCAGTTAGATGTAGCGAACACTTACTGTGTCCCAATCAGTCAATCAACAAGTATTTATATACGGTTTGCTACCTGAACAACATTTTGGGACAATATTCACTAAGGTAATTGCCCTCCAGAAGTTTATAGTCTAGCTGGGGAGACGTGTCAATTCACGGAACAATTCAGTACCAAGCAATTTGGTCCTAACTACAAACACAAGAGAATGAAGAGAACAATGAGGTCTCTATTAATCCCTGAAGGCTTCTGTGGCAGACAATGCAAAAGAACAAAGAATAATGAACCTAAATAGCTTGTGAACCAGAAACGATTTATAAATATCAGTTATTCTTATTATAAGCTCCTTGGATGTGTTGGGGGAGGGGGCGGAAAGGGCAGGAGTTGTGTAATATTTCTTCTTGGTATCTTCCCTCAGTCAATCCCCTTCAGTCAGTTGGAGGTTAATAAACATTTCTTAAATTGAATTGACTAACGGTCTCAATTCTCTGCTCCCCTTTGGCTAGGGGACTTCTAGCACGGCCTCCTACCCCTTCCCTCCCCACTCTTCATCCCCTTTCCCAAGGGTGTGCTGAGCTGGTACTCCTTCGAAGACTAGGAGATGGGGAAAAGGGATGGGGTGGTGGTGGTGGTGAAAGGGGACCACAAGAAAGCATTTCCCTTCTCTGGGCTTCGGTTTCCTCCTCTCTAAAATAAGGTTGGATAAGATGGACTAGGGAGAGCTGGTAGCAGCCCCAAGGTGATAAGAACCAGCTCCCTTCCTACCCCCCCCCTCCAAAACCCTCAAAAAACCCCCAAACCCTCTTCTTTTCCAGTTGGCGTCTAAAGGAGAAGGGAGGGAGTCCGAGGCTTACTCCTCCCCCCACCCGCGCGCAGCCCCACCCCCTCCATCCGTCCCCACCCTCCTGGAAGCCGTGGGGTGGGGGGCGGGAAAAAGACTGCGGGGCGTCCTGCGCTTTGCACCCAGCAGTAGGCGATCACAGATCAGAGCCCTGGTAGGAGAGGCGAGAATGGGACCGCAGGAGCTCTGCTTGGCTCTGCTGGCACTGGGGGCGCTGGCGGCCAGAGTTCAGGGTAAGTGACACCGGACGGGCCGCGGATTCCGAGGCTATCCCCGGGTTTGGGCGACCCCAGCTCCCTGGTCGGAAAGTTTGTGCGGTCCGCAGGAGCTGAAGGAGTCCGGGCGGGACTTGTGCCCGTTCAGGCTTCGGACCTGAGTGATCTTTTCTCGGGTCTTGTTCCCTGTGTGCTGTTCCTACCTCACACCTCTACCCCCAATAGCCTGGCGTTGGGTGCCCGTCCTCGGTTCAGGGATTTCTGACTCTGCGGTTCATTTTGGGATGTGTGGATCTTTGCGTATTGTCTTCTTATTTCGGGTTTGTACTAGAAGCAGCTCGGCTCTCCTGTGATTCTTCCTCTCTGTCTCTCTCTCTCTGTCTCTGTCTCTCTCTCTGTCTCTGTCTCTCTCTCTCATTGTGGCTATGATATGGGTGTTGGTAAGACTTTGCCTTCCCAGGTGTTAGTGGATGCCGCGGGCTTGCTGCTCTGATGCTCGGGCAGAAAGCTACTTAGAGCTACAGAACAGGGCTGAGGTTGAGATTTTTTCATCGAGGTCTGGGTTGGGAGCAGTGACCCTGGTACAAATAGGAGACCAGGACAGGTGCTGAGAATGGGAATAGGACTTTTATTAGCCTCTAGAACTCTTTTCTTAGCCCAGTCCTTCTGTCCCTAAATCTTGCTGCTGTAGATCTCAGGCCACCCGCCTTTGGGCCACAAGCAGACAGTTCTATTTATGTCCCCATCTGGGAGGTGAGCAGGGACCACTCTCGGGGCTTCTTACTTTTCTCCTCCTGATCCACCCTGGATGAAATAGAGTCTGACTGATGAGTCCATAGGAACACACACATCTGAGTTCCTGATAGGTCATGGACATCTTTTGAGGTGAGTAGGAAGCTGGAGTGTTGGAGAGGGCTTCAGGCTCTACTTTCTGGGACTTTTCTTATTAGAGAGGCTGAAAATACTGGTGTAGGCCAAACCCAGAGCTATCTGAGTATTGTTCTTTCCAGGTTTTATTTTTATTTATTATGTGACTTACATGCTCAGGGGAACCACAAAATTGAGTAATTTAATCAGCCAACAAGAATCTACCACGTGCAAAGTGTGAGCACATCATTAGACACTGTGGGGAGATAGGTAAGGAGTTTAACAGCATAGTAGGGGATAAAACAAAGGTAGATAACTGTAACACACAATATTAGAGCTCATATATATTAAGGGAGTTAAAACACAAAGTGCTGTGTGAGGACAGAGAGTAGGTATTATTACCCAAGAAGGAATCATTGCCCAAGAAGAAGGTGCTCCAGAAGACTGTTTGGAGGAGGCATTTGAGTTGTATTGTTGGGGCCATAAATAATCATAGGGGACATTTACTTAGATATTTTAGGGTTTGCAAAGCACTTTATTATTTATAAATGTAAAATAGAATATATAATTATTATACACATTTATGATTTATCAATTATTGATAAATGCCATTCCCTTTCCCACCTCTACTGCCCACCATATTACTATCCCATAAAAATCAGGTGGCTAAATAGGGAATCTCAAAATTAATATGTCCAAAACAACTCATTTTCTTTTCAAATTCAGTCCTTTCCAAACTTTTCTGTTTCTGTTGAAGATATCACCAGTCTTCTGGTCATCCAGGTTTACTAAATATCTTGAATAGGTCCCCTTCTACTTATACTGCTAACAGCCTAGTTTATTATCTCTCCACTGGTCTATTGCAAAAGTCAATCTAATTGGTTAACCTGTCTCATGTATCTTCCCACTCCAGTTCATTGTCCCTACAGCTGCTAAGGTGATATTCCTGAGGTTTAGGCATGACAATGTCACTCCAGTACTCAGTAAACTCCCCTGGGCTTCCTACTACCTCCAGATCAACTATATAGTCCTTTGGCATTTAAAGTTCTTCACATCCTGTTGCCTCCCCCTTTCCATTCTATACCCCTCACATTCTACACCCCCTACACCCTTTACAATCCAATTATACAGTCCTATTTACTCTTTCTCACACCTAATATTTCATCTTCAGTTTCTATACCTTTAGACTGACTCTTCTCCAAGCCTCAAACCCTCTCCCTTCTCAGATTGCCCTCTCAGAATCCCTGACTTCCTTCACTACCAACTCTAGAACCACATCAATAGGTGTTCTTTCCTGGTCCCTACAGATGATGGAACTTTTACTTCGAAAGTTCCCTTTTCCACTTTCTCTGTGTGTATCTTGCATTTACCTATGTATGTACTTGGCGTCTTTCCCACTAGAATGTAAGTTCCTTGAGAGCAGAAGCTGTTTTTGTCTTACTTTGTATCTGTCTTTCTTGATTATTCAATGCCTAGCCCTGTGAGTGTTTAATAAATACTTGACTAACTGACTTTACTGCCTTGGCATTATCTTGCCATCTGATTTTCCCTCACCCAAAACTTCTATCAGTTGCCAAATCCTATTATTTTTACCTTCACAATGTCTCTCACTTCTGTTCATTTTTCTCTAATCCCAGGGCCATGATCCTAGGTCCCTATCACCTCTTGCTTGGATTATTGCAATAGCCTCCTAATTATTGCTCCTGTCTCCTCTCTTCCCTCTTAATTTTATCCTCTACACAGCTGCCACAGTGATATTCCCCAAATGTAAGACTGGCCATATCTCCACCCTACTCAGTAAATTTCAGATGACTTCCTATTGCCTCTAAGGTCAAATATAAACTCCTTTGTTTAGTTTTGGAAGCCCATAATAACCTGTCCCCAGTTTAACTTTCCAGTCTTAGTATTCAATCCCACATGCTACAGTCCAGCCAAATTTTCTGTTTCCTACATTTGACACTTTATTTTCCATCTCCTGACCTGTTCCTCATGCTTGAAACACACTCCCATGTTACCACTACCTCTTAGAATCTCTTGCTCCCTTCAAAAGTCTGTATAAATGACGTTGCCACTTAAAACCTTTCCTGATACTTACTCAGCTCCTAATGCCTTTACCCTGCAAATTTTACCTTCTTTTTATTATACATACGTACATATCTTGCATACACACATGCACATACACACATATATGTGTGTATGTATATTTGTATGTGTATATATTTGTGTATATATATTTGTATGTGCATATATATATTTGTGTGTGTGTATGTGTGTGTGTGTGTGTGTGTGTGTGTGTGTGTATAAAATGACTAAGTCTTCCTATCTCACCCAGACTGGAAATGTAGGTGCTATTCACATGCCGGGTCTCATTCCAATCAACATGAGAATTATGATTACAATTATTCCTTCCACATTGTGACTTTCCCCATTGCAGTTTAAATATATAACGTGTCAGCATAAGAAATTAAATGGGAATTTTCTGGGAGTTTTGTAGAAGCTGTAGATGACACGAGAAAGCCAGCAGATGACACAGAAAAAGTTTATAAATTCAGAAATGCATAAAATATATGTATGATATTGTATAATATCAACATATTTTATCTTTTAATACCATAATAATTCAGACTTCTTCTCTGATATGAAAGAAGGGCCAATTTTTTTTCCACAGACTTTCCAGATCATGGGGCACTATGCCCCTGACCCCCAAGATATGGAAGATATGACTGTAACTCCATTTCAGGTCTAGTCCAATTTGCCCCTTTTTAGGCAATCTGATGCCTCAGTCCCTTCCTAGGAGCTCACTATATTAATGCTGAGAACTTAGTGTAGACACCCACTGGCTCAGCCTGCGACAGCTTAGAAATGCCAACTCAAGAGATCCATTAGCTTCAATCTCTCCAGTAATACAGATTCTAGGAGTCTGCTACCACATACTTATGTACATGTAATCTCCCTCAGGAAACTATAAGATCCTTGAGGGCAAAGATTGTTTTATTTTTGTATCTACATGGCCAATATAGTGCCTGGAAACTAGTTGGCACTTAATGATTTTTCATTGCTTGATTTCTAGGCAAGCCTAAATCTTGGGCATGTGAAGCTAAGAGCTCTGTTTGAGGTAAAATCAGCTGTTGAAGGATCCCTTTCTCATGAGCAGTGAGTGAGTTGAGAAATTCAGAGAGGCTTCTTTGGTGATCCCTTTTTGTGAATTTTTTTGAGAATCCCGGTAGAATACATATAGGCCTTATGGAAGGAGTTGCAAAGAGTGTGCTAGGCCATTTCTATTCTGTTCCTGGATCCTTAGCCTGTCAGAGGCTTAGCTAAGTCAGTTACTAACATACCACTTATTGGAAGGCATTGGGGTAAATGTCTCCAATTATAGAATAGATTGTCTGTGTGCTCAATGTTGGGACCTGGTAATCTAAGTCAAGTTGATCTTAGATTGAGGAGTAGCCATTTCTCTGCCTCCAGGGTAGATCTAGGCTGAGGAGAGTTCCTTAGAATATATCTAAAAAAAAAAAAAAAGATTATCTCCAGTAGATGTAGGCTTAGGTCCAGTTATGTGATGGTAAATGTTGAACAATGCACTCTGAAAAAAAAAATGTACGGGTGGCCAGGTGGTGCAGTGAGTAAGAGCGCCGGCCCCAGAGTCAAGAGACCTGGGTTCAATTCTTGCCTCAGATACTTAACACCCACACAAAATAACTGGCCGTGTAACCTTGAGCAAATTACTTAAACCCAATTGCTTTTAAAAAAAATGTACATTGCACTTTTAAATATAACCTACATCAGTAACATTTTCTCCACCACCTTCTTAAGTCTAGACAATCAACAATAAATCACACCCAATTTATAGCATTTGCTAATTTCCGAGGTACAAATGTTCCCACTGAAAATATAACAATAGCTTCCATACACCACTGGTTAGGTAGGTCCTGGTAGGCCACCCTAGGCCTGAGTGATCCTTGGACTTGGGATTTGTTATGGTCCCTACTCAGGTCAACCAAACAATAACTCAAACTGTACTAGTAAAACCCAGAACTGTTCTGATCTCTCTGGAATCCTGGGGACAAGAGGGGATTTAGGTCTGGCTTTGGTCTCCTAGAGATCCTATCACCTTGTAGATCAAAGAGATCTGTTCATATCTGGGGGATAGGAAAGCAAAGGGGATGGGAAAGGGATGAGATACTTAAGTTGCATAGAGAAGGAAGGATGAGGGTCGGATAGACCCTGTTAGAATGATAGAGGTCTGGGGAGATAAGGAGATATGGGAAGAAAAATTTCATAAGTTTTGTACCACATATGTAAAATGGAAGTTTTTCATAATTCAACAACTATTTTATAATGTATAATTATTAGCACTGTGGTTATAATCAGGGTGCAGTTAGGTGATGCAGTTGATAGCGTGACTGACCTGAAGTCAGGAAGACTCACCTTCCTGAGTTCAAATGTGGTCTCAGATACTTACTCTGGCTGTGTGACCCTGGTCAAGTCACTTCATCATGTTTGTCTCAGTTTCCTCATCTGTAAAATGAGCTGAAGGAAGAAATGGCAAACCACTCTAGTATCTCTGCCAAGAAAATCCCAAATGGGGTCACAAAGAGTTGAACACAACTGAAATGTCTAAACCACAAAACAATGAAAAGAGCTCACATTTCTGTAGTGAGCATTAAATCTCTTGAGAATCATAAGTAGACTGAGAGATTAAAAAGCACTTAGGGGCCATTAAATCTAATTCTCTCTGTTTGCAGTCAAGAAAACTGAGCTCCAGAGTGACTTGTCCAATATCATGTAAAGCAATAAATGGCAGACCTAGGACTCATACCTATGTCCCCTGGCTTCAAATTCAGCAAGGTTCAAATTCTGGCTCTCCTGTTTACTAGTCATGTGACCTTGGACAAGTCATTTAACTTCCCCGGGCCTTGAATGCCTCATCTGTAAAACAAGGGTAATAGACTAGATGACCTCTAAGCTTCAAAGAGAGAGGTAGGGCAAGTACTATGCTGTTATTCTTGATTGTTGTTTGGTCGTTTAGGTTATGTTTTTCGTTTCTTATAGCACGGTGATATTCTATTGCATTCATGTGCTACAATTTGTTTATCCATTCCCTAGTTGATGGATATCTTTGCTTCCAGTTTTTTGCTACCACAAAAGGTGCTGATATAAATATTTTGGCATATATGGAACCTTGCTTTTTTTTAGTAACTTCCTTGGGGCATATGCCAGCAATGGAATCACTGGGTCATAGGATCTGGATATTTTAGCCACTTCCATAACTCCAAATTGCTTTTCAGAATGGTTGTATTAATCCACCTATCTACCAATAATACTAATGCTGCATTGGGCCTGTCTTTCTATTCCCATCTTTGGTTATCTTTGCCGGTTTACTGGATGTGAAGCAAAACCTCAGAGTTAGACAATACACTTTTTAAAGGATCTTGCAAATCAATGGAAAAATAAGTTTATATTTGCTGTTACCTGATTTACATGGATTTTTTTTTCATGAGCCTTGCTTGTTCTTGTGAAACAGAGGAGCATCTCTGCTTGGTTATCAGCTCTAGACACCCTAGGGAGAGGCAACGCATCCTAAATATGTCAGAGAGTATTTCCTCAATGAAGATGGCGTCTAGATTAGAACTGCGGGCTTTCCAGGCACCAAGCATTGGTATAATTCCTGAGGTTACTATGAAGGTCATCACCTCTCCCTCCTGGGGGTGTGACAGGCAAGGGAGGGGTAGTCTTTCTCTGCTCCAGCCTGTGAGAAGGGAAGGTCCCTGGGGACAGATGTCAAAGAAAAGTGTGAGGGAATGAGTAGAAGAGGGAGTCTGACCATGCCTTTGGGCTTTTCCAGATGAAATACCCTCCTTCCCAACCCCTCACCCCATCCAGGGCCTCCAGTTATCACCTATCCTCAGCTGTGCTTATCCTCTTGCCCTTGTTTTTAGGAAAAGCCAGGAAGAGCACCCACAAGAACCACAACTCATGAATCAGCAGACAGATAATTATCAAGGGGAAAGAGAGTGGACAGTTTCTGGGATAAGCCATTCAAACCTCCCTTCTGCCCACAGAGCTGGTGTGGTTTTTCATCCCATCTTCCTTCTTTTGAAATTTAGCCAGATCCTTCACTGAGCAGATGGCTGCAGTGGAGGTCAAGACGCCAGGGAAAAAGAAGGTGGACGAGGAATGACACAGTTGGACCTCTCCTAACTTTATCGTGCCAGCCAAGTTTATGTTTCAGATTCCCAAGTGAAATTTTGAAAAGCCTACCTCTTTTCTCCATTGTAGTTCTAGAAATGTTCTCATTCTACTCCCCACCCTCAACTACTTTTTAATTTAAAAGAATAATTTTTTTTAGGCAGAGTTAAGTAACTTGCTCAGGGGTTCAAAGCTAGTAAGTGTCTGAGGCTGGATTTGACCTCAGGTCCTAACACATCCTGGAGCAAGTAGTCCCCGAGAGTATAAGGTATAGTGGAAAGAATACTGAAATATCTGGATTTGAAAATGAGTTTAGCTACTTAACACTTGCATGCCTTTGGTCAAACCACTTAACCCAAGGGTAGAGAATACAAGTTGGATTCAGTCAAAGGGCCATACTTGAGGACCTAGAGGGCCTCATGTAACCTTGAGACCGCAACTTAACCCTTTTCGGTTTTCCCATCTGTAAAATGATGCATTGAATTAAATAATCTTAAAAGTTTCTTCAAGTTCTAAACCCTGTGATCTATTATTAGATATTAAATGCCATGAAGTCAGGGACCATGTCTGATTTAAAATTTGCCTCTTCTCAGCACCTATCACAGCACTCTGCACACAGTAGGACCTTAACAAACATTGATTAGTGAATTGTTACGTCATGTAGAACAGAGGTGTCAAACCTCAGGAGGTCAAACCAAGTTAAAATGTAATTGGGAAATGTTTAGCAAAATAAATAAAATACAAAAACACAGATAATGTTTATTTGTAGTACATAAAGTCAATATATATCCCCTAGGGACCTACCACTTAGTACAATATGCATGGTAGGTCACCTAGGTGGTAAAGTAGATAAAGTGCTGGCCCTGGTAATCAGGAGGATCTGAGTTCAAATCCGGCCTCATACACCTACTGTCTGACCCTGGGCAAGTCACTTAACCCTGTTTGCCTTGGTTTCTTCATCTGTAAAGTGAGTTGTAGAAGGATATGGCAAAACCACTCCAGTATCTTTGCCAAGAAAATCCCAAATGAGGTCAGGAAGAGTCAGACACAACTGAACAACAATAAAAAGTAGAACATAGTATAGAAGGTAGAGAGGGCCCTGGATTAGAGTCAGAGCACCTTGGTTCTAATCTTGATTCTACTACTTTCTGTCTGTGTGGCATTGGGAGTTTAATCTTTTGACCTTCCTGGGCTTCAGTTACCGAATCCACAAAATGAGGAGGTTGCTTGGTCTCCTGGGTTCCTTTCAGCTATAAATCTATGATCTACCTGGTGCTATCCTAGCCACTCGAAATGGGGAGTCTGTCTCTCTGCTACCCATGATTGAATTCATTTATCTTATTTCAAGATCTATTTTGCTTTTTTAATTTTTGCTTTTTTGAGGGGCAGTTGGGGTTAAGTGACTTGCCCAAGGTCACATGGTAAATGTGTGTGTGTGTGTGTTAAGTGTCTGAGGTCGGATTTGAACTCAGGTCCTCCGGACTCCAGGGCCAGTGCTCTATTCACTGTGTCACCTAGCCACCCCATGAGAGGGTTTGATTTGGGGATCAATATTCTTTTTTTTTTTTTGTTTTTTAGAGGGCAGTTGGGGTTAAGCAACTTGCCCAAGGTCACACGGCTAGTAAGTGGTGTGTCAAGTGTCTGAGGTCAAGATCGATTTTGTGCATAGGAAGGAAAATATTGACCATCAAGGTGACCAGTCCATTGGAATGATCAGCTGAAACCATCTAGACTAGGTAGTTTGGGCTTTTACTTGGCAAAAGAGAAGTGGCTATACTAGACCCCTTTTGAGGTCCACCTTTGGTATCCTAATATTCCCAGTTGGGTTGATACATTTGGGCTATTAACAAGCTGTTTAATAGGTTTTCAAGTGCCAAAGAGCTACAGATTATTGAAGATAGACTCACATGCTCTCTCTTCCTGGGAACAATTAGGAGTTAGTGGTGAAAGGCAATGAGTCACATTCTTTTGGGCCAGATGTTTCTAAGGAAGGAAAAAAAAATTATGATATTTTGAGACTCTAAAGTTTCTAAAAAAAAAAATAAATAAATTTTGGCTCTGAGAACCTCATTTTCAAGTGAATGCCTGGATGAAAAGGGAGGCAGAATGGATTGCTTCTGAAAACATTGCCATGCACAACATAGATGTGAAATCAGGTCAGGAGGTGAAATAGCTACAGAAATGAAAAGTTGGGTTTGGAAGGAGGTCATTAGAAGGACAAGGCTGGGTTAGGGGAAACCCTGGAAGAACTGCCCAGGACTTGGTGCTGACTGAGATATTGTTTTGTAGCTATATCAGTGACTTTGTTCACTGAAGACTTTCTCCTATGGAAATCTGAATGGATCCAGTCAAGGTGGAAAAGCTACTACTAGTCTTACCAGTTTTCAAAGAACTGGTCATAACCAGTCCTTCAAAGGACTTCAGCCACACCAGCTCACATATATCCTTGGCAAAGATAGGAGGGTCTGTGATCTGCATAGTCAGAGGGAGGAAATAGTGGGTCTTTAGAAAAGTTAAGGTATTTACTGGAACCTAACATGGTACAATGGATAGAATCAGGAAGATATCTCTTCCTGAGTTCAGGTCTGACCTCAGACTAGCTGTGTGACCCTGGGCAAGTCACTTAGCCCTGTTTGCCTCCATTTCCTCAGCTGTAAAAAGAAGTGGAGAAAGAAATAGCAAACCACTCCAGTGTCTCTCTCTTCCAAGAAAACCTCAAATGGTGTCATAAAGAGTCAGACATGACTAGATGGCAGCGACAACATTTGAATGATCAGAATTTCCTAAAAACATTGAGCTGTGCTGAAACATGTAAATAACTCAGGCAGTAATGTGGGACAAATATTGATGACACTTCCTAGCACTTTAGGGAAGGTTGGAATTCATAGCATTCTAAGGCATTGGGGAGAAGTAACCACAATTCTGCAGAATCATAATCAGGCCAGGGCAACAAGGACTTTGCAGCAAGAAACTAACATTTAGAGGGCAGAGACAGCACCATCCCAAGGCTTGCTTGTGCCTCCTCAAAGCTGGGAAGAATTGTTCTTGTTATTAACTTTTCACAGTCACTTTCACCAGAGTGGAGCTAGAAGAGATATTAAAAACTCTCTAATCTAGACTTCTCATTTTACGGAGGAGGAAACTGAGGCCTAGATAAGACTTATATAGGTGGGAAGTAGAAAAGCCAGGATTCAAACCTATGTCCTCTGACCAACTCCCACTACCCACAATCCCACTGAATTTATCCTATAGCACTATATTACCTTGTTTCTTTTCTTTTTTTTTCATTTAATTTTTATTTTACTTTTTCTCAAGTACACATAAACAAAAAATTTTAACATTCTTTTTTTTAATATCCATATTCTCTCCTTCCTTCCCCTTCTCCTTCCTTGAGAAGGCAAACAATTTGATATAGATTATACATGTGCAGTCATGTAAAACATTTCCCTTTTAGCCATGTTCATTGTCTTATTTCTTAAAAAAAAGAATAGAAAAGAAAAATGAAAGAAATTAAAAGTGATAAGGACTATGACAATTTCTGGTCATACGGAACATAGTAGACTCTGTATAGAAACTTATTCTCTTTCCCCAGAATTTTGTGAGCTAAAGTACTCCTCCCTGGTCACCACTTACTGTTGTATGTTATTTCTCCCTTTAGAAAGTAAGCACCAAGCAGGCAGGGATAGTCTTTGAGGTTTTTATTTATAACCCTGGCACTTAATACAGTGTCACGTAGTAAGTTCTTAATGCATACTCATTCATTCATTTCTAATAAACTGTTCCTTGTGACAATTTTTTAAAATGTTTTTTTTTTATTTTATTTTGGAGGGGAGAAGGCAGGGCATTTGGGGTTAAGTGACTTGCCCAAGGTCACATGGCTAGTAAATGTTTAGTTTCTGAGGACAGATTTAAACTCAGGTCCTTCTGACTCCAGGGCCGGTGTTCTATTCACTGTGCCACCTAGCCTCCCCACTGTAACAATTTTTAAAAGATAAAAAATAGTTTAGCAAAACCAACTAGCCCGTCCATGCTTTCTGACAATATATGCTTTATAATTCCATGCCCATGCCTGCCCCCTTCTCCAAAGAAGTGAAGAATCTGTCAGGGTTAATTATAGTTATTGTTGTTACTTGGCATTCAGTTTTATTTGTTATTCTTTCCATTTATGTTTTTAAACCTAATTGGTTACACATGGTATTTGGCTACATACCATTGTTCTCTACAAATTTGATTTATGCAGGGATATATAGAGTTTCTTGGTTCTGCTTACTTTACTCAGTTCACAGAAATCTTCCCATGTTTCTTTGGATTCTTCACATGTATTATTTAGTTTTTTATTTCATTCATGTAACATGATATGCTTAGCCATTCTCCAACCTGATTGGTATTTACTTTGTTTCCAGTTCTTTGCACAAAAGTGCTATGAATATTTTGGCGTTTATGGGGCAGTTAGGTAGGCAGCCAGGTGGTGCAGGGGAGAGAGCACCAGGCTTGGAGCCAGGCAGACCCCAGTTCAAATCCAACTCAGACACTTACTAGCGGTGTGACCCAGAGCAAGTCACATAACCCTGTTTGCCTCAGTTTTCTTCATCTGCAAAATGAGCTGGAGAAGGAAATGGCAAAGCACTTCAGCATCTTTGCTAAGCAAACCCCAAATGGAGTCACAGAGAGTTGGAAATGACTGGAATAACTGAACAACAAGGTGTTGAAGTAGATAGAGCCCTGGGCTTGGAGTTAGAAAGACCTGAGTTCAAATTCAGCCTCAAACACTTATTAGTTGCATGACCTTGAGTAGATCATGTAACCTCTGTTTGCCTCAGTTTCCTCAACTGTAAAATGGGAATAAAAATAGCGCCTACCTCTCAGGGTTGTTGTGAGGCTTAAATGAGATGCTATTTATAAAGTATTTAGCAGTGTCTGGCACAGGGTAGGAACTCTATAAATACTAGCTACTTTTTTTTATTATTTATTTTTATTCTCAAACTCCCTAGAGGACATGCCTAGAAGTGAGATCTCTGAATTAGAGAGTATGAGTCGTCTGCGTTTACTGTTGGCTTGTTCTCCTTTGAGATGCGAAGAGAAGAAGTCTAATCAAGTCACCCATAGGTATCTAGCTATTGTTGTTGCTGTTAAGTTGTTTCTGATGTATCCAACTCAGTCTCCCAAAGTGGTCAGATTATTTTAATTTACACTGCATATTTCCATTGGGCTGGAAACAATGATCGTATCTTCCATAATTATAACCCTGAATAGTATGGATTTGAACACATGTGATCACTTCAGGGGATGAACTTTCTTCTTCCGTATCAAGACTCTAAGTGACTTACACTTCCTGAGGGGGTTAGGAATAAGCTTGAAGCCTTGACATTTTCATTCTCTGAATTTCCAGACCTTACCATTTGCCTTCTTGCTGGACCCTCAGGACTGCTCTAAGGGCCTTAGCATCTTCCCTGTATCTGTATCAGCACCCTAAGGATGCTGCAGTGTCTTCCTGTATGTGATCTCTGTGACAGCAGAAATTTTCTTGTTTTTCTATTTGTAATTCCATTGCTTAGTCCAGTTCTTAGCACACAGTGTGTGGTTAATTAATTCTTATTCATCGAACGAATAAAATTTACACTGGATGAGAAGGCATAGATGGGTTGACTAAAGAAGTATTCACATCAAGAACCATGGGGTTTCAGTCAGGTGGTGCAGTGGACAGAATGCTGGCCCCAGAGTCAGGAAGACTTGAGTTCAAATGCACCCTGAAGATACTTATTAGCTGTGTGACTTTAGACAAGTCATTAAACCTCTGTTTGCCTTGCTTTCCCCATCTGTAAAATGAGGATTATAATAACATCTGCCTTCCACAGTTATTGTAAAAATCAAATGAGGTAATACTTGTAGAGTGCCGGGCACATAATAAGTGCTCTGTAAATGGTAGCTGTATTATCAATTGGAAGGAACCTCAGAGGCCCACGTGACTGTCAATCCCCTCTACCACACTCAGCTAGTGTTCATACGGCTTTTGCTGAAAATCTTATGGAGGAAATCAATTATTTCCCTTTTGGACATTCCTAATGATTATGAATATTTTCTTTACCATAAGCTAAAACCTGCTTCTCTTCAAGTACTATCCCTTGTTTCTAATTCTACCCTCCAGGGAACAAGGCTAGGAAACAAGAATGAGTGTGATTCTGGTTATATGGCAGATCTACAGTGGGGGAAGTATTATGTAGTTCAAATAACCTGGGACCAAGCGTCAGAAGACATATGTTTTGGATCCCTTCTTTACTACTCACTACTTTGTGTGATCATGGAAAGTTACCTAATCTCTGAGCCTCAGACTTGTCATCTATAAAATGGGAGTAATAATATCTTTCCTATCGAGGAAAATGAGATCCAAAGGTCAATTAATATCTGTTAGATATTATGCCAGAGATGGCTCATTCTCAGCACTGGCTCATTGGGCCAAGTGATTATAATGGAAAATCATGCATATCCTGACCTATCATTCATCTCTACAGGAAGTGACCTGTCCAGGGTCAGTAGCTGAGCTGGGATCCAATCCAAGACTTGGACCAGCTGCTTCCCTGGTCTCCTCTCTGGCAAATGACAAAAAAGATTACTGTTGTATTGCAGTGTAATCATTAAAATAACAACCTGCATCACTTTCCCTTAAATGACTTCCAGTCCCAACTTGGCTCAACTATAGAAAATACCCCATAGATGATGGTGAGTGTGTTCCATTGTAGGAGGGCTGACTTCTTACCTCCTGTCATACTATGACATTGCATCTTGCAAAATGTCCTTCATTTCTGCATTTTTGCCTCATACTGGATCCCTTCCTTCTCTTTTCTTTCCTCTTTGTCTCACTCCCACTGTTATTTTTCATCCTTGGTAAGTCATTTATGTTTGATTTGCCACAGCTTTTATATTTGGAAATACTTTTGGGTAATATTGTTTGGATCATCCAGTCTCTCTCTCCTTCTTGGTCCTCTCTTCCTTGCTGAAGTCTATTTCCTCTCTCTTCCTTCCCTAGGCTAGACTTCCTCATCCCAAAACTTGTGATCCAAATGAGAAATCTGATGCTTCTACCTTGGGAGGAGTCAGCCAGTTAATAAACATCTATTAAGTGCCGACTACATATCAGGCATTGTACTAAGTGCTGGGGATATAAAGAAAGATAAAGACAATCACTGCACTCCAGGGTTTCTCCATCTAGTAGTCAACACAACACACAAACAACTGAGTGCCAAGCTATATATAGGATGAAATGGAAAAAACCAACAAAAGAAAGGCACCGGAATTAAGGGGGATCAGGAATGGATTCCTGTACAAGGGGGATTTTAAGGAAGCAGGGATTTCCCCACCTTTTTTGGGGGTATCTCTTGAAATCCTCTATAGCCTTGTAGCACTGAAAAGGAAAAATTCAACTCTCCTGGCTCATAGATTCAGAACAACCCCTGGGCTTTGGGATTCTCCAGAAGGAGGTTTAACAGAAACACCCCATTTTGCTTCTTTTTCTGGGGCTAAGTTGTCAAAAGAGAGGGGACTATCAGAAGGAAAAGGGCTGTTCAAATTGTTCATTCAAATGAGGTCCCTGGGAAGAGGTGCCAGTCTTTAGGGCTGGGCCCTAGAGTGCAAGAGGAGGGATGTGAATGGGTGGAACTGGGAAACAAAGCCTTTCACACACTTTAGAGAATGAAATCTCAGAGGAGACAGCTTATTGAATCATCATGGGCTCCAGCCCAGAGATTCTTCATGAATTAACAGTTCTCAGCTGAAAGAGACGGCAAATCCTAGGCTTTTAAGGGTGCACACTCCTACCCTCTTGGAATCAGAGCAGGGTTTGGAGAGTCCTAGTTTAGATACTCTTAATAATAATAATAATATCTGACATTTATATTGTGATTTAAGATTTGCAAAGTACTTTACATATATTATCTCTCTTGTTTCTCATAACAACCCAGTGAAATAAGCACTGTTTATATTATTTCCATTTTTCCAGATGGGTAAACTGAGGCTGAGAGAGGTTAAATGATAAGCTAGTGAGTGTCAGAGATAGAATTTGAACCCAGGGCTACTTAACTTGAGGTTCCAAAGCCTGATACACAGCATCTTTCTCTTAGTGCCAGAACTTGAGAGGTGAAATGAAGAGGAAAATTTAGTTTTCTATTAGTGATGTAAAAATATTTATGATTAATTTTAAGAGAGGGGATTGTCCTGAGGAACCACTGGCATAACTCCCCAAAGACTGAATTCTTCTAATTCTTCCAATCTCAAGAAATCTGTCTAAAATCAATAAGCCCAAAAGATTGGGGAAAATGATTGTTCATGCTTGAAACTGGTCAGTCCAAGCTACAGAATGGAAACTCGGCAATAAATGCTTTTAGTAGGAATTTTGGCCTCATACTTTGTGCCCCCCCTTCCCCTCCTAACATCCTCCCTATGTATGCCTAGACACAGGTTCCCATAAAACCTTCTATCAGGGGAGTAGAAAAAAAGGCAGGGGCCTCAGCTATGTTTAGCCCAAGCCAGTCTTTCTGTGTCCTGTGCCTGGGGACGAGGGGTGGGTGGAGGTGTTTATTTCCACAGATGGCTAAAGGTAGAGTAGGAGGAGGGTGGGAAAAGTGACCACATGAGTCAAAGTCAGTTGACCAGACGTTGGCTGGACAAGCCTGGTTTCAGACTCCTTGTCCTGTATGGACGTGCACCCTTATGTTTATGGTTTCTGACTCTATTATGTATAATTATGTATTTGAGGGTAAATGTAGTCTCTGGGCCTGCTAACTATGGTAGGAATGGATCTTTGTGCAAGAATGTTGAGTTTTGGATTGTTTAAGAACTGTGTCATAGGCAGCTAGATTGTACAGTAGACAGAGCACTTGTCCTGGAGTCAGGAAGACCTGAATTCAAAACCAGAATCGTATATTTACTAGCTGTGTGACCTCAGACAATTCACTTAACCATTGTCTGCCTCAGTATCTTCAACTGTAAAATAGGGATAATAATGGCACCTACTTTTCAGGGTTTTTATGTTGATCAAGATCTCTTAAGTTTAATCTGCATTATTAACATTTTATCCATCATTTTCTTAAGTGCCGACAATTAAAACAATAAATCAATTATTTGAAGTTTACCAGTTTCCAGGGTATAAATGCTTACACTGAAAATTTAAGAATTGGCTCCAGAATCTTCAGTATACTCTTGCCTCTACACCTTGTATCCCTTTACAAAGAGTGAAAAGTTGTTTTGTTTTTTTTTTAATTAGAAGGGACAATGCCACTGGCCAGGTCAAAATTTGCCATGTGACTGATGGCCCTTATGAAAATGAGTCAAACAGTTTGAGAGAGTTTGAGCTATGTTTGATGGTGCAGAAGTACGCACTTTCCAATCAGGCATGAGTACAGTGAGTCAGTGGGTGACTAGGTACAGGAAACAGCTTTTTCGAGAATGACCTCTGGCAGAAAGAACTGACTATGGATTCAAGAGCATGAACTAGCCCTGGCAGTTGAGAAGGTGTTGGAGAGAGACCCCAGGACCCCACTTGAGTAATCTGCCTCATAGAAGGGCTGTTGTTGTCTGTCCTTCCTGAACAGATCCAATGACTTCACCTGGTGATGTTTCGACTTGCACATGAATTATATTTGAACGAGGCAGAGATGTGCAAAGTTGTCAGCCTTGCTCTCTCCTCCAGAGTCAGAGTCCAGTGGCAAGACAAAGATCAAGACAACTGGCAATGGCCCAGTATGGAGTGGGTGACCTTGGCCTTTCTAAATTAAGGTCTTTCCTGGGTCCTAGTTCGTCTAAGGCCAGTCCCATTCAATGACTAAAGGCTAGGTAAGAATTGAGACAAAAGATGGCCCATCTTTCCTCCATAGTCATCAGAATCCAGTGGCAAGACCAGAAGGACTGTAACCCAAGGGGAAGCTTCATGAAGACTCCACAAGGGGAGAAAGAACATTGAGGACCTGTAGTAGTAGAGACTTGAGTTACCTTGGCCACCTGTATTCCCGACATATGTGCCTCATTACCCCTAATACTCTGTAACCACTTTTCTCATGTGTATTTGTGGGAGAGTATGCCCCAGGCTTATTGCCAGGGGGAAAAGAGAGGAATGTTTTGCAGCTAGTGTCCTTAATATAACGTCTTAATAAATGCTTTTGCTTTGATCTGGTTGCATCTCCTGGATGACTATTTAGGGGGAAGATAGATAGCTATCTAATGAACTATGGCAGTATACACAGACCTGAGTTAGCAGCTGCCTCTTAGGGGACACAACATGCTGGATTGAGTGCCATGTTGGAGTGGTGGCCCACAGGGAGCACTATATATAGAACTATTACTAGATATGTGATACAATATGCCCTTCTCTGAGAAGTTTGACATCAACTTATAAGCTGCAATTTCATTTATGGGATAGAAAATCATTGACTTTGATGTTGGAGGTCAGAGCTGGGCTCCAGACACTGGCATTGGGGTGTTATATCCTAGACTTACAGTATATTTCAGCTGGAAGAGACCATATGATCACAATATAATCTATCCTAAGGTCTTTCATATTACAGATGAGGAAAGTAAGACCCAGATAGCAGAAGTAACTTGTTCCGGGTCATTCAGCTAGTAAGTGGCATTCAGTTCTCCTTGGTAAGTTTTCTGTTCCACCTCCCTGCTAATGTCCTGTAATTTCCTGGTAAAATGGATGGAGAGATTGTATCTTTTCAGCCAAAGAACTATAGGAGACACTGGGAAGACATGTTGACATCCAGGAAAATTCTTCTAAAATGGAAGGCCAAGGGGCTATTTAGGAAGCTGCTTAAATAACCAGTCACAGAAACTTGACTCTGAAAAGTGGTTGTCCCTGGAAATTCTTGGCTCCATTGCTCAGAAGAGTTCTTCTGTGGGACAAAGGAAGAGAAAGCTAAGTCTCCCTTAACAAAGAAAAAGGAGGTTTCCTTGGAAGAAGCCAGTTTGATTGAGCACACCAATTAAGTGTCTGCTTAGTGCAATGAAGTAAGTGCTGATCATTCCATGTACAAAGCTAGCTATAACACAAGTCCTGCTCCTAAGGAGTTTGCAGTCTATATTGGAGATGGCAAGGGAATACCAAGTACATAAATAGCTATGGTTTGAAAGAGATTGAGATAAGTGCAGGGGAGAAATCCAGGCAAAGCTTTATGAGAATTCAGAGGTGGGAGGGATTGGTCAAGGAAGCTGATCTAAGTTGAGAAAGAGGGATTTTCCTGAATAAGCCAAGTCTCAGTCCCTTTGACTTCTAGTTTAGTACTTCCAAGCCTAGTTTGGCTATCCCACTCCTTCCCCCTGTCATCAATGTTTCTCTGCTTTCTGGAGAGCATTACTGTGGCATCTAACTTTGGAGCAGTCAAGCCAAATTTTAGAATTTATTCCTTATTCCTTTGCCCTTTGGAAAAGGAAAAGGGAGGATGCTTGAGACGCTTCCAGGAGGTCCTGATTCTTCTTCCCAGCCCTGCTTTGCCTCCAGCTCTCCTCAATCATAGGCTTTGGGGGCTGTTGGAAAGGGCAGGTTTTAGGCCGTGGTGTAACTAGGCAGGTGCAGAGGGTGCAGCTGCATTGGGTGTGGCACTAGCTGGAATGCAGAGGAGTTAACAGTGAAAATAAGAATTTCAACTTTGGGTTTTTCATTTAAAAAGTGCTTTGCACCACTATTTTATTTGGCCCTCATAACAGTCCCATGTGGTAGGCAGGACAGGATTGTTTATTTTTATTTTTTTTCTTGCACCTCTGATTTTATCTCCATTGGGAATTCTGATCTGGAGATTTCCCTCTGCTAACTACTTCCCTGCAGCTTAAAGCCTGCCTGGGACAGAGACATTAGGTCTCTTTTTTGGTCACAAAGTCAGTGAGGCAGGTCTCGAACCCAGGTATTCTTGACTTCAAAGGCAACCTTCTCTATACACTGTGCTGTGCTGACCCTTTGAGGCAGGTATTGTCTCCATTTTTATGATGGAAACTGAGACCCAGTGAGATAACAATGGCTTGCTCAGGATCATATAACTAGTAAATGATATATAGAGTCAAGATTCTACCTTGGTGTTTGGACTCCCAATCTAAGGTTCTTTCTACCATACCACAAATCAGTTTACCTCTTTAGGCCTCAGTTTCTTCATCTGTGAAATGAGGTGGTTGGGCCAGATAGGCTTACAGGATTTAAGTTCTATGATCCTTGAAGCAGCCTTATTTTCTCTCGTTTTGTATTTCTGCTCATTTATCACCTCCCCCTAATTTTCTGCTTGTTATAGGTCTTTGTTTTATACAGTGTTGTTTTGTTGTTATTCAGTCGTTTTCAGTCATATCTGACTCTCTGTGACCCCATTTGGGGTTTTCTTGGCAAAAAACACTGTAGTGGTTTGTCATTTCCATCTCCAGCTCATTTTACAGATAAGGAAATTGAGGCAGAGTTAAGTGACTTGTCCAGGGCCACACAGCTAGCAAGTATCTGAGGTCAGATTTGAACTCTGGAAGAGGAATTTTCCTGACTCTAGGCCTGGTACTCTATCCACTACGTCAACATTGTATACAGTGGGTGCTTATTAAATGTCTGACTGAAAGTCTAGTCATGTTTGTTTTATTCATTTTGGCTTATGTGGAAGAAGACAAGGGCAAGGTGTGTGTGTGTGTGTGCAGGGAAGGAGGGAATGGTCTATATATCTGGAAACTCAAACAGAATGAAGCATTTCATAATTATATGTGTGGCCCCAGATAGTATCTAATCCCTTTATATCTTTTTTTCCAGGGGCCAATGTCTGCACCAACCGGGGGGTGAGTTCCTGCCAGCAGTGCCTTGCTGTGAGTCCACTGTGTGCATGGTGCTCAGATGAGGTAAGGAGCAGACACATCCCCACCCACCCGCTTAACTAATTCTTAACTAATTGTTCTTCCAGGACCTGTCTAGGAGCCCTGTTCTGGACAATGCTGCTCATTGCTGATGTGGAAGAAAATGGAGGCTCTAATTAGGGAACGGACCTTTTCAGTCATATACAGCTACGCTGGGGCAGAACCATGAATAGAATGTAGGAATCAGACTAGACTCTGTAGTTCCCTCCACCTGGGTGCCCTGGTATTGGCTGCAAATGGGCAGCGATCTCTTTCTCTCTTTGGAGACTTTCTTTTGGGAGTGGAAGCATGGAGAAAAATAAAGGAATAACATCGGATCCCATAGGGAGGAGGAGGATATAGGGTAGCATTTGGGGGTGGAGCTGCGTGTCTATAGAAATCTCAAGAATGAACAATGTAAACAGAAGGAGAAATCTTCCACAAGTGTTGGGAAGATGTTTAGTCCGAGAGGAATTCTGGGTCAATGCCTCTGACCCTGTTGTCTGGAGTGGTGAAAGGATTAGCTATGTCCAAGTATGGGTCTGTGGCAGGGGTGGGGAACCTGCAGCCTTGAGACCACATGTGGCCCTCTAGATCCTCAAGTGTGGCCTTTTGACTGAATCCAAACTTCACAGAACAAATCCTTTTGGGACCACACGTGGCCTCAAGGCTGCAAGTTCCCCACACCTGGTCTGTGGTGTGCCCAGAATATGAGTATATCTGAGGGTATGAATGGTTCTTTATGGCTGGAGCACAGACACTTGTGGTGATAAGAAGAGGCTAATTAGCAATTCCAGATCACAGGTCACCTAGCAATGCACAATGCCCATTATGTAAGGTGGATGGCATTCTGACACACTTTCTTCAATAGTGAAGTACACATAGCAGAAAGGAAACTGGGTTTGGCATCAGAAGACCAGGTTTAGATCCTGCTTCCAGCACTTAGCACAATACACAATACCTGGCACATAGTAGATGGCTTAATGAATTTTTATTGGTTGAAAAGTTTACTGATTGATTTTGGTACTCACTCTTGTGTGACCTTGGGTAAATCTTTTCCTGTCATCATCCTCATCTTGAAAATGAGGGCCAGTACTAATGGTTCCCTGGAGCCTCTCCAGCCTATAATCTTTTGAACCTATTCCCAGAAGGACCCTGAGCTTTCTGCCTTCTCTCCAAGAACTGGAGCTGCCCCCATTCCAGTTATATCCTTAGGACGAGACTTTCTAACCACTCAAATCAGGCTTATCACCCCCTTTTCTCTTCTTCACCCCTAAGGTACTTCCTGGTGCCCAAGCGGTGACTGATCTTTTCTGAGAGTTTCCAAATAAGGAAATCTTATTAGGTCTGACTAGGGAGCCAGAAGAAGGGAGCACTGTTGTACTAATCCTGGAGCAAGAGGACAGCTGGGTTAGCAGTTCTTGGCTTTGCCTGCTGGTTTGGCCTCAGTGTTTTTCTGCACGATTACTGCTCAGAGATATAGCTCATTGTCTTAGAGGAGCCAATGAAACTCTCCCTGGGGGGTGCAATGCTTTTCTCCCCATCTGTGCCCTACCCTGCCCAACCTAGCCCTCCCTACCCTTCCCTTCCATTCCCTTGTATCTCATGTGATTCTCTCATTTCCCATTTTAATCTCCCTCTTCCTCTCTGGCCTTCAACCCTTCTTGGGTTTTATTTTGAGGATTTTACAGTCTGTTTTGCAAGTGCCTCCCATGATGGGATGTGAAAGAAGAGACAGGGAAGGGGAGGGGATTCCAACCTGGACAGCAAATGGAGGGGGCGAGGTTTCTATGTTATAAGCAGAAATAATAGAAATCTAAGATCACTCTTTTACAGTTGAAAGGGATAGCCAAAGTCTGTTCACTTTCTTTCTGCCCAAAATTAGGGGAAAATAGAAACAGTTAAGGGCTCAAAGGAGAGAGATGTTGTGGATAGAGAATTGGTCTCAAAGTCAGGAAATTCTGACTTCCAGACTTGCTTGCTCTGGCTGTGTGACACTGGACAGAACCCTTAACCTCTCAGTGCCCTAGTAAGTTTTCTAAGATAGGAAGGTGTAGAGAAAGCTGGACCTGCATTGGTAGAGGGAGTTCTTTGACCCTTGGCTTCCATGTATCCTTGAAATTCCAAGTTCAGTTTCTATCCTTAAGGACTAAACAGATCTAGGAAAAGAGCTTTTTTTTTCCCCCTCAGCATCTCCTTCTTGATCCTGCCACTCCTCCTGTTTTGGGTGGGCATAATCCTTCTATGGGGAGTTCCTGCTGAGGAAATGGGGGATGTGGTCCTTAGAAAAAGAAACTTTTTTTCAGAGATACTGGTGTAGGACACCAGGGAAAACCTGGCAAATTCCGTGCTTGTGGTTAGGGAGTGTTGAGTGCTGGTATTCCGTGAGTGGAGAACAAGGAGATGAATATGTTTGTGTGGAGGAGCCAAAAAATTCCCTTGGAAAGTGGAAATGGAAGAATGGGAAATTCTGTGGCTTAGCAAAAAAAAATATGACTGTCATTGAGCAAGGAGAGGAGATGAAGAAAGGGATGGAGGGAAAAGAGAAGAGGAAGAACAGAGGAACCTGGGTTTAATGGGGAGTGGTGGGAGTAGGGAGGGAGGAATACATTGTCTAGAGAGACAGGAAGTAGAAATCCAGAATTATGTCTTGGTAATTCCATGAATAGGGGGGCATTCCATAAGCATGGCCAAGAGTCCCACAGAATACACAGGCATGGATGGGTACTTCATTTATCTTTACCATATATATGCCTATGTCCAGTCCAGTAGGTTCATACAACTTCAGGTGGGGTTTTTTTTTCCCCATTTATCTCCTTGAATGACCCCTTCCCTTCCCCTCAGGCACAGACTGTTTTGGATTGAGAAAAGTATATAAACCAGACAGGATTAGTGGTGAGCAATCCTTAGGGTTTGTATGTTGTTGGTGGAATTTTGGAATGTACATCAAATGACCTTTCAGTCTTGCTGTTTTCCTTCTAATACCATCCCATGGACTGGTTGAAACCTAGAAAAAACACTGTAAGTTTGCCACATGCCTAGGAGGAAAGCACATGCTAGAGTGCCTTTGGGAAATCTCGAAGTTCCTTTACAGACCCTGTGGGAACAAAGGCCCATCTTTTTAATACCATCATTCTACTGGTCTTCCTCTATGGTGGGAAGACGTACAATAGTCTCCAGAGAATTAAAAATGAATATCGCTCAGAAAGTAACGAAAGGGTACATGGTAGGCAGGAGCAGGCTGCAGCATACAACCAATGGGAACTTCAAAGAAAAGGAGTAAAAAATGTATGTTGGGAAAAGGAACAGTCTAGTCACAAGGCAAAGATAAGGGATGATTCTGCTATTTCCTGTTCTAAAGAAAGCTCTTGGCTGGGAGTCAGGAGACCTTATTTCAAGCTCATGTTCTGCCACTTGGTTATTATGTGAACCTAAATCAATCATTTGGGCGGCAGCTAGGTGACACAGTGTATAGCTGCTGGGCCTGGATTTGGGAAGACCTGAGTTCAAATTTGACCTTGCACACTTACTGACTGAGTGACCCTGGCCAAGTCGCTTGATGCTCTTTGCTTCAGCTTCCTCATCTGTAAAATGAGCTGGAGAAGGAAATGGAAAACCACTCTAGTATCTTTGCCAAGAAAACTCAATGGATAGTATGGTCTATATAGTATAGTTGGACACGACTGATCAGCTGAACCAGGATGCTTCTCTCATCATTAATCCCATTTACAGATGAGAAATTTGATAAGGAGACCAAGAGATTTATTCATAGTTACTTAGTAAAAATTAGAGTTGCTGGACTTGAGTTTGAATTAAGGTCTTCAGACTCCCCGCTAATAGTTCTTTCTTTAGAATATGCAGTTGCCTGGGGCAGTTAGGTGGCACAGTGAATAGAGCACTGGCCCTGGAGTCAGGAGGGCCTAAGTTCAAATCCGGCCTCAGACACCTAACACTTACTAGCTGTGTGACCTTGGGCAAGTCACCTAAACCCAATTGCCCTGCATTCCCCCCTCCAAAAAGCAAAAAAAAAAAAAAAAAAGAACATGCAGCCAGGTGTTTTCCATTTATCTTTGTCATCTGTATGTCTATATCCAGTCCTGCAGGCAAGTGCAACTTTCAGTGTGAGCTTTTTCCCATTTATCTGTTCAAATGACTTAGATATCACTTCTCTTACCTCCACATGATTCAATCATTTTCTCATTGTATCATGGTGGTGGTGGTAGAGGAATATTGCCCCTATCTTCCATCCCTTTCTTTCTTTCTATCCCTATCCTGTTTTCTAACTACCTCTTCAGCCTGAGTTAAGAAAAATTACTTTTCTTTCTTTTTTTTTGGGGGGGGGGAGGCAATTGGGGTTAACTGACTTGCCCAGGGTCACACAACTACTAAGTATCTGGACCTGGATTTGAACTCAGATCCTCCTGACTCCAGGGCCAGTGCTCCATCCTCTGCACTAACTAACTCCCCCCACCCAAACTGACTTTTCTAAGTAAGAAACAGCTAGATGGTCTAGTGAATAGAGTACTGAACTTGGAGTCAAGAAGTCCTAAGTTCAAATCCTGCCTCAGACACTAGCAGTGTGACCCTAGACAAGTAATTTCTCTTCTCTCAGTCTCAGTTTCCTCACTTGTAAGACTTAGCTTATAGGGTTGTTGTGAGGATTGAAGTCCCTTAACTCCTTTCAATCTCAGTTTCCTCATCTGTAAAATGGAGATGTGCAGCTAGGTGGTACAATGTATCCACACAGTGCCTGTCCTGGAGTTAGGAAGATTCTTCTTGAGTTCAAATCTGGCCTCATAGACTTATTGTGTGACCCTGGGCAAGTCACTTAACCTTCTTTGTCTCAGCTTCCTCATCTGCAAAATGAGCTGGAGAAGCAAATGGCAAACTTTGCCAAGTAACTTTGCCAGGAAAACTCCAAAAAGGGTCACAAAGAGTCCAAAATAGTTGAAAAGGAACTGGACAACAACAAAAATGGAGATAATATTAGCTTTCCCACAGGGTTGTTGTGAAGGTTAAATGGGACAAATTTTTATTATCTTCCCTATTAGAATGTGAGTCCTTTGAGGGCAGGGGCCTTTCTTTGTATCCCTATCATGTAGAAAAGTGCATGGCAGAGAGTAAGTAAGCATTTAATAAATGCTTGTTGACTGACTGAGTGACTGCTGAGGTCAGCACCTGTTTGGTCTAAGGGGTATTAATGGGGGCTGAGTAGTGGAGCGGACCGGTGTATTCCTGACCGTTGACGTCAATGACCATGAAAAGAGCCACAAAGGGGTGGGAAACAGTTTTTATTTTTCAATGTTTAGATCTCTGAGGAAATTCATAACAAACCACAAGGACCAGAAGCAGAGCCAAACACGTTGGCTTCACTTCCTTGAAAAGCTATCACTTTTGGAAAGAGGGACTGACCGATTCCTGGGCAACTGGATCCTACCCTGCCCCCTCCAGTCTTCTATCTCACAGGTTTATTGTAACTTGGCTGTTCCTCATGGATTTCCCCAGCCTCTCTCTTCTCTTCCTCTCTCTAATAGTTCACTAAAAAGAGCCCTTCCCACTTGCAGCCTGGTTTGTCTTTTTTTTTGCCTTTTTTGGGATGAGGTTCCCCCTCTGGGGCTTGTGGGCAGCTGGAGTCTGTGATAAGGTGGACATTTTCTTTAATAGAAACAGGGCTGGAAAGAGGGGGGTGGGCCGAGGGAATGTGCAGTCAGTCAGTCAGCAGGCTTACTGTGTGCCAGGCACTGTGATAAAGTTCTGGGGATACAAAAAAGGAGAAAAAAATCAACATTCCCTACTCTGAAGGTACTCTCAGTCTAATGAAAATGGCTACATGCAAATACCTATGTACATATAAGACAAATTAGAAGTAATATCAAATGGACTAGTAGAGAGGGAAACTGGAAAGAGACTCCTGAAGAAGGGGAGATTTGAGCTGAGTCTTAGAGAAATACAGGAAAGCCAAGAAGGCAGAGATGAAGAGGGAGAACTTTCTAGGCCTGAAAAGCAGGGTCATTGAAGGGAGAAGGTGCACCCAGAGCTGAAATACCCTGTGAAATTTCCTCTCATGTCCTGGCCAGGGGTCAGAAGCAATGGAATTTAGGAAAGGGATCCTTTTTGCCTCATACATTTGACATTAAATGCTAGAGAGGGTATTTTATTTTTTTTAAACCCTCAATTTTATTTTCAGTTCCAAATTCTTTCTCTCCTACCTTCCTCTCCCCATACCTCCCCGTACCTCCCACTAAAAAAACAAGAAAAAAACCAAAACCCATTATAAATATGTATAGTTAAGGAAAACAAATTCCTTCATTAACCACAAGGAAAAGGTATTTGAATTGAGACCATTTTGGTTCCTGTTCTCATGCCCCAGTACCCATCCCCCATGATGCCCAGTTCTTTGTTGTTGTAGTTATTTTTTTGGAGAGGAGAAGGCAGGGCAGTTGGGGTTAAGTGACTTGCTCAAGGTCACACCGCTAGTAAGTGTTAAATGTCTGAGGCTGGATTTGAGCTCAGGTCCTACTGACTCCAAGACTGGTGCTCTATTCACTGGACCACCTAGCTGTCCTTTGATACCCAGTTCTACAGAGCTGATGGGGAGAAAGAGAGAAAGAGAGAGATGGTAATGGATTCTAGCTTCTGGGACGACCTTTTGCTTCCTACCTAAGCCTAGTTCACTTATTCATTTAACTAAAAAGTTTTTTTTTAAGGGACTTATTTCTGTAGCATTTAAAGCATCTTCCTCACAGCATCCATATGAAGGAGGTCCTTCATATCTGATCATCTTTATTTTGTATATGAGAAAGTTGAGGTTAAAAGATGCTGCTTGCTACTGTGTTAGCTATAGTGATGAAAGAAGAGAAGGAAATTGAAAGAATGAGCATTGGCAAAGTATGATCTCTCAGTTGCCAAATCCAATGCGCTTTTCTTACTCTATGCTCCCTGACCTCTGCAGCCTTTGATCTTGCTGATCATTCTCTCTCTTCCTAAATACTCTCTTCTCTCTGGGTTTTTGGGCCACCGCTCTCTCCTGGTCCTCGTCCTCCCTATCCAACTGCTCCTTCTCTGTTTCCTTTGCTGGATCCTCCTCCAGATCACACCCTCTAACTATAGGTGTCCCTCAGGGTTTTTTCCTGGGCCCTCTTCTCTTTTCCCTGCATTCTACTTCACTCGGTGATCTCATCATCTCCTGTGGATCTAAACACCATCTCTGGATTGATGATTTTTAAATCTTTTTATCCTGACATCTTAAACTCAATATGTCTAAAACTGAGCTCTGTCTTTTCCCCTAAACCCCCCTCCTTCACTGTTACTATAGAGGGTAAATATATCATCTCAGTCCCTCAGGCTCTCAAGCTAGGAGTCAGCCTGGATTTCTCACTATCTCTCAACCTTCCCTGCCCCATATCCAATCTGTTGTCAAGGCCTGTTGATATCACCTCTGAATTTCTCTCAAACACAACCCATTCTTTCCTCTGATATTGCCGCCTTTACAGTTCAGACCTTCATCATCTCACACCTTGATTTCTGCAATTGGCTGTTGGTTGTTCTGCCTGCCTCAAGCCTCGCCTCACTCCAATGCATCCTCCATTCAGCCATCAAAATGATTTTCCTAAAGCACAGGTCCAATCATGTCACCCCTTACTCAATAAACTCTAGTGGCTTCCTATTGACTCCAGAATCAAATCCAAAATCCTTTGTTTGGCATTCAAAGTCCTTCATAAACCAGCCCCCATAAACCTTAACAGTCTTCTTACACCTTACTCCCCAAGATATCATCTTCAGTCCAGTGACCCTGCCCTCCTGGCTGCTCTCCAAACAAGACACTCCATCTCTCAGCTCTAGGCATTTTTTTTTTTTCTGTCTGTCCCCCATGCCTGGAATGCTCTCCCTCTTCTTCTCAGATTACTGACCTCCTTGATTTCCTTTAAGTCCCAACTAAAATCCCACCTTCTACAGGAAGGCTTCCCCAGCTCCTCCTAATTCCAGTGCCTTCCGGTTGTTTATTTTCTCCTGTTTATATTGCCTATGGCTATTTGTTTGTGTGTTGTCACCCATTAGACTGTGAGGTCCTTGAGGGCATGGATTGTCTTTGGCCTTTTTTTTTTTTTTGTATGCAGAGTACTTAGAGAAGTACCTGATACATGGTAGAGGCTTAGTAAATGTTGACTGATGGTAGTGATTGTGTCTATTGTTTTCTTGGCTTTTCTTACTTCACTTGTTATTGGTTCATATACATCATTCCATGCTTCTGGAATGTGTATGAAGATGTATTCATTATGTATATAATTTCTTATGGCACAGTAATATTCCATTCCATTCAGGTACCACAATTTGCTTATCCATCCCCCAATTTATGGGCATTTATTTTGTTTTCAATTCTTAGCTATCATGAAAAGTGCTGCTATAAATATTTTGGAATAAATGGGGCCTTTCTTCTTATATAAGGGTTTCCTTGGGGTATAAGCTCAGTAATGGAGTCTATGTTTCAAAAGGTATGGAGATTTTACATAATTCCAAATTGCTTTCCAAAATAGTTGCCCCGGGGCAGCTAGGAGGTGTAGTGAATAGAGCACCAGCCCAGAGGACTTGAGTTCAAATCCAATCTCAGATACTTAACACTTACTAGCTCTGTGACCTTGGGCAAGTCACTTAACCCAAGTGTTAACAAACTTGGTTAAAAACCCAAAGTGTTAACCCAAAAAGCAAACAAAACAAAACAAAACAAAAAAACAACCACCAAAAAACTCCAAACAAACCCAAAAAGCAAAACTGAAACAAAACAGTCGTCCCATTTCAGAACTCCATCAGCAATGTATTAGTTGTGTCTATCCTTCCACAGCCCCTCCAACACTGACTATTGCTGCTTTTTGTCATTTTTGCCAATTTGCTGGGTGCGAATTGAAACTTCAGGGTTATTTCAATTTACATTTACCTTATTATTAGTGATATGGAGCTTTTTCATGTTGTTGTGAATACTTCGCAGTTAACAAGAGGTAAAATGATCTATTTGTAGAAGACATGATGACTTAGAGAATCACCAGAGGGGTTAAGCAACTCACCTGTGGTCGCACAGCTAGTGAGAAGCAGAACCAGAATTTTTCCTTTAAGTCTAGCATTTTAACAATCACATTGCCCTTCCTCATTCTTGGAGCACCTGCTATGTGCAAGACACTGTGTAAGGTATACAAGGGAGAGGAAAGAAAGTTGAATAAGATAGTCTTTACTCTCAAGGACTCAAAAGTCTAGACCAATTGATTTGGGTCAGAAGTACAGTAGTCTAAGTTCTAAATTCTTCTACATTTTGGCTTTCCAAGGTGACATGGAAACTAAACACTCCCAACTTCTTGCCATTGTTAACTAGAAGGATGGGCAAGAGAGTAAATGGAGGTTTATTGGGATCCTACATTTCATGGTGTAGTGATGAAACTGGTCTTTTTTTTTTTTTTAAAGCAATTGGGGCCAAGCAACTTGCTCAAGGTTACACGGCCAGTTATTATTTCTGGGTGTGGTGCTGAGTATCCAAGCCCGGATTTGATCCAGGTCATCCCAACACTGGAGCCGATGCTCTTACTCGCTGAGCCACCTGGCCGCCCCTAAGCAATTGGGGTTAAGTAACTTGCTCAAGGTTACACGGCCAGGTGTTTCTGGGTGGGTGCTAAGTGTCTGAGCCCGGGATTCGATCTCCAGGTGTTCTCAACACTGGAGCCGGTGCTCTTACTCGCTGTGCTACCTGGCCGCCCCTGAAACTGATCTTATAGTCCAAGGACCTGGGATGGAATCCTAGTAAATCCTGAGCAATCTTGGACAAGTCTTTGAACCTCTCCCCACCATAGTTTCCTTATCTGTAAAATGTGGATGAGTTGACCTCAATTAGAGGTTCTTAACCTGGGGTCCATGAACTTAGATTTTTAAAATATTTGTTTTGTTTTTCGCTTTTGGGAGGGCGATTGGGGTTAAGTGACTTGCCCAAGGTCACACGGCTAGTTATTGTGTTGTGTCTGAGGCTGGATTTGAACTCAGGTCCTCCTGACTTCAGGGCCAGTTCTCTATTCACTGCGCCACCTAGCCGCCCCTAGATTTTAAAAATATTTTCATAACTGTATTTCAATATAGGAAACTATCCTGTGTCCCCGCAGTATGGCTGATGGCCCCTGACCACCCTCCCTCCCAAACTTTGGGGGAAGGCAGCCAAAGGAGAGGGGTGACATAGTGATTGGAACCTGGGGATTGGCCACAGGAGGACAAGGTAGATAGATCACTGTGTGAAGAAAGTCTGTTTACCTCTGTTTGTGCCCTGGGCCAAAGCCCTAGTTGTCCTGCCTTACCCTTTTGTAGCTTTGGTCTTTTGGTCAAATATTAGTTTCCTTTGTAATTTTATTTTTTCATTTAAAAATATTATCAAGAAAGGGATCCATAAGTTTTGCTAGGCTGCCAGAATGGTCTATGACACAAAAACGGTTAAGATGGTCTAGTCAGAGGCAGAGCACCTGTGACCTCGAGGCCACACGTGGACCTTTAGGTTCTAAGTGCGGCCCTTTGACTGAATCCATACTTCATAGAACAAATCTCCTCAATAAAAGAATTTGTTATATAAAAGTTGGAGTCAGTCAAAGGGTCACACTTGAGGACCTAGAGGGCCACACGTGGCCTTCCTTGAGGCTGCAGGTGCCCCATCCCTGGAGATGGTCTATAAGGCCTATCCCAACTTTGAACCATGTGAATATATTATCAGTAATTAACAAATAACCTTTGGCAAATCACTAGATATTAAAATGAGCAGGATTAAACTAGATGGTCTTTAAGGTTGTTTCTCATTCTAACAATTTATGAATTAATTTAGGTGAAGAACTGTTTGGACTCCTCCCTGACACATATCTTATAACCTTGACCTTGACTCTTTTTCTGCGTCTTCCCCAATGTGACTTCTCCCAGTCCTGTCCCTTTTCTACCTTCCTATTCTTCTACATTGATTGGTCTTTATGCTACAGAGAAGCTAATGATATTAATTATCCTGTGAAGGCAATTAATAATGGTGATAGCAATAATTTTAATATATTAATAATAAAAATGATAATTAGCATTTGAATAGTGTTTTAAGGCTGCAAAAGTGTACAAGCATTATGTCATTTGATGTTCACTATAACCCTGCCAGGCACTATTTTTGTTGCTGTTCAGTCTTGTCTGACTCTTTTTGACCCCCCTGTAGGGTTTTCTTGGCAAAGATACTGGAGTGGTCTGCCATTTCCTTCTCCAGCTTATTTTACAGATGAGGAAACTGAGGCCAACAGGGTTAAGTGACTTGCCCAAGGTCACACAGCTAGAAAGTGTCTGAGTCCAGGTTTGAACTCAAGAAGAGAAATTTTCCTGACTCCAGGCCCAGTGCTCTATCCACTTTGCTCCCTGGCTACTCTCAAACTGTCAATATGTGCCAAAGGCAAGACTTGAACCCAGATCTTTCTGAATCCAAAGTCAGTTCTGTCCATGATTCCATTCTGTCTCTCATCCTGGGATAGATGACTATCTAGTTTGGAAAGAATGAAGGAGGGGAATTTGTGTAAGTAAATAAGTCATAGAAGGGGTTTTCCAATTTTTCAGCCAGTTACCCTCATGCTGACATTTAGTTTACATGGATATGCTCTAAGTCTAATACAGATATGGGCTCACATTCAAGGAATATGAGAGCTGAAATGGACCTTAGAGATTTATTCCCCTCATTTTACAGGTGAGGAAACTGGGGTACAGACAAAGGAATTGACTGGCCTAAAGTCACATACATAGTTAGTACTAGAGTCTTTAGTAGGATATGGGTTTTTTGCAGAGTTATAACTAAATTTTCTTGTTTCTATAACAAATTCAAAAGGGAAAATGGCAGAGCAGAGGACAGTTGGCCATGGGAGAAGATATCAGGAGAGGGGGTGGCTATGTCCCAGAGAATCTGTATTATACTCCTGTAGTATGGCTGATAGCCTCTAACTTCCCTCTACCTCCAACCCCCAGCAGAAGGTGACCAAAGAAGAGGCACAGCAATTGGACCCTGGGGTGGACTAAAAGGAAATGAGGTCCTAGTAGCTCATTGTATGAAGAAAGTCCCCTTACCTATATTGTTGCCCTGGACCAAAACTCTAGTTGTCTTGCCCTAGTTACAGCTTTGGTCTTTTCATTTCCAGTGTAGCATCCATTTTAGTAAGCCATGCTACTTGCACACACCTCCCACACATAAATCCCACGTGTACAACACATGTGCCATGGAAGGGATTCCCTCAAGATTTATTGGGTGTGTGTTAAGATACCTAAAAGTGTGATAATTGCACTGTTTGTCCCTTTTTAGGAAGAAGGGAGCATTAGAGATCTCAGCCCCTTGGATCACCCCTTAGTGATCTGACATGCATATGTGCCCAGCCAACTTCAGGCAGGATACTGTACTGAAAAAAGCCCTGAATCTGAGTCCAAGAGTGCCAGCTCTACTTCTTCATATGTTCATGATTTTGGACAAATCATTGAATCTTTTTGCTTTGATTCCTCATCTGTAAGATAATAAGATTGGAGTAGATCAGAGGTTCTTAGCCTTTCTTTTTGGTATCATGGGCCTCTTGGGCAGTCTGGTGGACCCTTTCTCAGAATAATTTTAAATTTAAATATATTATTTTTATATACATTAAATACATAGGATCACAAGGGAAACAAAGTATACTGAAACAGTGATCAAATTTAAAAAAAGTCCATGAAGCCTAGGTTAAGAACCCCTTGTACTAGATGATCCTTGAGTTCTCTTCCAGATGAACATCTGTAATGTCAATGGGATTTCAGATCTTGGATGCCCATTAACTGGCCTCAGGTGGAGCCCTTTAAGGGAAGGTTGCTTAGGGGAGGCTTGCTTATAGGAAGGCTTTCACACCTTTTGCTAATTTCTAATTAGGTACTGAGTCACAGGGTTGTGATGCCTGCTGGCTTTGAGATTTGTAAGTTGGTATTTTGCTTTGGGGGCTCGCTTATGAGAAGAATCTTGTGATTCCCTGGTCGAGATTCTGAGTGGCTGTATGTTCAGAGCTCCCTGCCTGCTCAGATGTAAAGGCTCTCTCCGTCCAGGGATGTGCGAAAAGTTGATTCAGGCAGTCAGAGCCCTGTCTGTTGGCCTTTATTTCTCTGCTTGTATTTTCTCTGAAGTTCAGGGTGCTGACTTTTCCCCTGAACTAGTGAATGTTACTAAAAAAGATTGTTGACCCCTTAGACAGCTATCTTTCCTAGTAAAGCAGATCTAAGAACCTGTGCCAGCAGCTCTCCTGGGTATGCCAGCGTGGTTGCTGCTCCAATATTTGTTGTCCTTTAATCCCATCGATGTACAGGTACCTTCTGTAGTCTTTTTGTTGCCTCAGTTTATCTGTTCTTTCGTTGAACTTCCTCTTATACATCAGTGTTCTAGTGTGTCTTGTGTCTCAGAGGACACCCAAAGCTCTGCTGAAGAGCCCCGAAAGAGGAAGGATATTAGCATTGACTCTAGCCCAGAATTTGAGTCTGGGGGTTCCTGTCTTCTAGGACCTGGCTCCAAGCTCTTCCCGCTGTGACCTGAAAGAGAACCTGCTGAAGGGAGGATGTACAGTTGAATACATTGAATTCCCGGTCAGTCGAATCAATGTCCTGGAAGCTAGACCTCTCAGTAATACTGGTTCTGGAGATAGTTCCAAGATCACCCAAGTCAGCCCCCAGAAGATTGAGCTTCAACTGAGGCCAGGTAAGACATGGGAGGGAGCCTCCCAACCCCATTCAGGTAAACCCTGGGCAGGCTATGGATACCAGGAGTCAAAGAGTTTGGGATAGTGATTGGGTATGGGATATAGTAATGTTAAGTGATGGAAATTAGATGAATGGGTAGGGGATGGTGGATGGTGGAGGGAAAGCAAAGAATTATGGAGGAGTGGAGATTTGGGGATAGAAGGATGAAGATAGAGAAAATGGGGGCCAAGGGATAGGGATATATCAGGCTAGGTGCATGGGGGGAGGGGAGTCTGGATAGAGGTTAAAACTGCCCATTTGGAAACACTGAGTTTAACTTTCTAATCAAATCAATAATGTACTAAGGAGCTATGTGCTAGGCAGTGAGGAATGTCCAAAGAAATAGATAACTGGATCCCTGTTCTCTATCAGCTTATAATCTAGTCTTGTTTGACTCAAATTCTGGGTCCTAGTTGGTGATGAACTAGACAAAGAGGAGAGATCAGAGTCACTGGAGAATGGAAAGTGGGGGACAAAAGGAGGAAAGAATATAGAATGACTGGAGAAGAAAGGCTAAGAGTCATGAAGAAGAGAACAGAGGATATTTAGGGATACTCAGGAGGACAGAGCACCTACAAAAGGCCTGGCTACGTCCTACTGCACGAGACGTCCAACTGAAATGCTGCATTGTACAGAATCATATCACAGGCCCTTCCGAGGTGCAAAGAAAGAAAAGAAGAGGTCCCCGTCCCCAGAGGAGTTACAGTCTCATTGAAGGAACAATATACACCTGCCTAAAATCACGGAGAAGCAACATGGTCTAGGGGAAAGAATACTGACCTTGATATTAGATAAATCTAGGTTTGAACTCTTCCTCTACCTCAAACAGTGCAAGTCTGGGCAAGTTATGGCCTCTTCTTCCAGCCAGCCAGCCCGTCGGGTCCAACTCTCTGTGACCCCATTTGGGTTTGTTTTTCTTTTTTTTAATTTTTATTTTTTGGGGGGTTTTCTTGGCAAAGATACTGGAGTGGTTTTAGCCATTTCCTTCTCCAGCTCATTTTACTGATGAGGAGACTGAGGCAAACAGGATGAAGTGACTTGCCCAGGATCACACAGCTAGATGCAATAAACAATGCAATTAAGTTTTCTCCTAGTTCCCATAATTGGGGTCTGAGGTCTGATTGGAACCTGCATTCCTGACTCCAGGCCTGGCACTCTTTCCAGCTGTGCCAACAGTTGTGCCAACAGATGAGACTGGGATTCAAATTCTGTCACCTTCTAGTTGTTTGGCCCTGGGGAAGCCAATCTGTCTGGATCTCAGTTATCTCCTCTATAAAATGTGGATGATATGGCTTGCATTATTTATCTCACCAGATTATTAGGTGGAAAACTGCTTTGCATGTTGTAAAGAATGAGGTAAAGGGAGTATTATCACATGTGAATTGGAAAGTACATCAGAAGTCTCCTAGTCGGGTCCATGCCCAGTGTTGGAATCTCCCTCTCTAAAGTCTCTGACAGACGGTCAGCATACTACTTCATGAGTGTGGTGGAAAATAACTGAAGAGACAATCCAGGCTCTATGATTTATTAGCAAAACAGGCATGGACTTGTCAGTCAGTTCAAAGACCTTGAATGCAGATTTCTATCTATCTATTAATTAAATAAGATCAATTAATTAAAAGAAAACAATTAACCAGGATACAAAATTAGGTAATCTGATTTCTAATTGGAGAAAAGATTAGGGGCTTTCTGAGTTGAGAGAGGAAAAGCAAGCAGGCATATTTCTCTGAAATCAGAAAAAGAGGTGTCCTACTCCACACCACAAAGAAGGAAGTGGCTTACCATTCCAGTATCTTTGCCAAGACAATCAATCCCAAATGGGGTCATGAAGAGTCAGTCATGACCGAAATGACTGACTGGGTTTCTGGTCAGCATAGTCTAGGTCCTTAGTTAAGGGTCTCTAAACAGCAGGTAGAGGTGGTTCAGCTTCTCAGCCTCAGAGGACTAGGTTCGAACAATGCAATAAAGTTTTCTCCCAGTTCCTACAATTGAATAAAATTTTCTCACAAGACAGAAGTTGGACTAGACCCATAACTGGATAGAAAAAGAACTGAGCTAGTTCCAGAATTGAGTCAGAAGATGGAGTCAGTGGGGTTCACTCAATTCCCACATAGGACAATCCTTTCCGTTGGCAGATAGCCCTCATGATTAGAAGTTCTTCCTTATGATGAGCCAAAACCAAATAATTAACTAAAGATCAATGGGAAAACAATGTGTAAATGAGTCCAACATAACTTCTTTGTGAATATTGAGGGGAAATGTAGTATAGGAGGGTGAGGCTAATCTGGTAAGACTTCCTGGGAGAGGTAAATTTTGAACAGGTTTTTGAAGGAATTAATAATTTAAATTAATCAAAAAACCATTTATTAAGGAACTGTAGTATCTGAGACACCATACTGGGGACACAAAAGCAAAGCAAACACAGTCTGCCCTCAAGGAGCTTACATGTTTGGTGAGGAGTATATCTGGACAGTGAGTTGAGTCTGGAACTGAAGAAAAGAAAGAGGATTTGGTCTAGGCTATATCTGGGAAGCTGTGCAGTGCCTTTCTTTCCATTCATGCAGTCGTTACCCTCCTTCAGGCTCATATCATCTTTTCACTGTCTTATTTCATCAGCCTCCTCATGGAGCTCTCTGTCTCACTTTTCCTACTCAAAATCTTTCTCTACACAGCTGCCAATATGATTTTTTTTAAAGATCAGGTCTTTATTATGATACCTCCCCCTGTTCAATAAAATCCTGTGGCTCCCTATTGCCTTTGGGATCAAATATGAACTCCTCCATTTGACATTTAAAACTCTTCACAATTCCATCCTCTCTTTCCAATCTGTTTACGCATTCTCTCCCCCAAGCCTGCAACTCCCCAAACTGGCTTTATTGTTCTCCATCAGAACCCTCTATCTCCTGTCTTTGGGCTTTTGCCTTGGCTGTCTCCCATGTGTAGAACACAATCTCTCCTCATCTCACCTCCTAGAATCCCTGGTTTCCTTCAGAAGATAGCTCAAGCATCACCTCCTGCAGGAAGTCTTTTCTAGTCCCCCCAGCTGCTAGTGCCTTGTCTTCTAGGGTTACCTTGTGTTTGTTTTGTGCAAATTATTATATAGAACACTTTCTTTTAGACTGTGTACCCAGGGAATTTTAATTTTAAGAAGAACATTTATTGAACACTCAGTCATGAAGGTCATTACTTTTATTCATCCAACTCAAGAAACCAAAATATAACTTAAATTTTAAAAATTAACAATGAAACTTAACAAGACTAAAAAATGCCAAAATTTTTGAGGTGTTAAGATACATACATACATACATACACTGAGCTGAAGAAGGAAATGGCAAAGTACTCCAGCACATGCACCAAGAAAACCCCAAATGTGGTCACAAAGAGTTGGATATGACTGAAGAATAAATAACTCAACAACAATGTGCATGTGTGTGCATGTGTGTGTGTGTGTGTGTGTGAGGGTGCTTTTATCCATCCTTAAATGGTTGTTGTTCAGTCATTTTTCAGTCATGCTCAATTCTTCCTGACCCCATTTGGGGTTTTCTTGGCAAAGAGACTGGAGTGGTTTGCCATTTCCTTTTCCAGCTCATTTTACAGATGAAGTAACTGAGGCAAACGGTTAAGTGACTTGCCCAAGGTCACACAACTAGTAAATAGCTGAACCTAGATTTGAATTCAGGAAGATGAATCTTCCTGACCTTAGGCCTAGCACTATCTACTATACCACCTAGCTGTCCCCTCCTCAAATGAAAGGGGCCAAATAGCATAGAGAGTCAAAGAAAATTGATCAGTGTCCTTGCAGGATAAGATTTAAAGATTGAGTTTCTCACTCTGTCTCTCTCCTCACACACACGTGCACACACATGTATTTTCACATATATAAATGTATATACATATATGTGCATGTTCTGTCCTTCATTACATTAGCCTGAAAGCATCTTGAGGACTTTTGTCTCTGTATTCCCAGGACCTAGTGCAGTGTCTGGGGCTTAATAAATCTTTGTTGATTATAATGATGATGATGATAACTACTAGGATTTCTATAGCTCTTTAAGATTTTCAAAGGACTTAGCACATGTTATTTCATTTGATCCTTACAACAACCCTGTGAAGTAGATGCTATTGTGGTCCGCATTTTACAGATGAGAAAACTGAGGCTGACTGGTTAAGTGAATTGCCCAGAGTCATAAAGGTCATAAATGTCCTGAGATGGATTTGATCTCAGGTCTTCCTGCATCCGAGTCTAACCTTGTACCTACTATGTTTCCTAGCTCCAACGATTCAAAATGCCCATTGCTATAAAATCCTTTTCTGTAATAACAATTATTTGTCTCATGGAATTATCTGTGGCTCATGGAACATCAGTCTCAGAATGGCAAGACACCCTGGTGTGTTCTTCCCCATTATAATGTGAGGTCCTTGAGAGCCTGGACTGTTTTTTTGGTCTTTCTTTGTATCCTTAGTGCTTAGCAAAATGCTGGGCATACTGTAGGAGCCTAATGATTGCTAGTTGACTGGCTGGCTGACAGATAAACAAATTGAAGATCATTTGAGGGGGAGAAATAATTAGTAATGAGAGCTGGAGAGTGGGGTGGTAAACAGGGAAGGCTTTAGGGAAGAGATGGCCCCTGAGCTGAAAGGGAAAGCCAGAGCCACGTGTCTTCCAGTTGCTATGTATGCCTTGGAGTCTGTACTGAAACTTCTGCCTTCCTCCTTTCCAGATGATTCTCAGACCTTCTCAGTGCAAGTGCGACAGGTGGAAGATTACCCAGTAGACATCTACTATTTGATGGATCTGTCCAACTCTATGCGTGATGACCTGCAAAAAATTCAGTCCTTGGGGACTAAGCTGGCCTCAGAGATGCGCAAGCTTACCAGTAACCTACGCATAGGCTTTGGGGCCTTTGTGGACAAGCCCATGTCCCCATACATGTACATCTCTCCACCGGAGGCCCTCAAAAATCCTTGCTATGAGTAAGTCTTTGCCACCGGCATGTTGGAGAGAACACTGGACAGGATTGACTCTTGGGTCCCGTGTTCAGTGCTATGGCTACTTTGCTGGTTAGTCATGGGCAGTTCTCTTTTCCTTTCTGTCTCAGCTGCCCCATACAAGGAATCACGCTGATCTAGTCAATTTAGAGAGCTACATAAACTGGGCGATGTCTCTGGGGTGCTTTTATCCATCCTCAAATGAAAGGAGCCAAGGTAGTGTGGAAAATCAGAGGATGCCCATCCTCAATCAGCAATAACAACCACAATAATAATTATAGTGGACGCTTTAGAAAGTGCTTTGTGGGTATTATCTCCTTTGATCTGCAGTTAGTAAACGGTACCTGTTGTCAATACTTTGGTTCCCAACCATACTATATTATTTAACTGTTGGCTGCTGTCTACTTTAAAGGCTGTTAGTACAACTAAATAATGCTTGTTGTTCCTGACTGTGAAAATGTATTTACTTATGGTTCTATGACTTTCTATGTGTTTTCTATGTGCTTAACCTTCTTTGTATAGACAGGAGCCATCGGTTAAATGAGCAAACTATTAAGAACAGAAATGTTAATCAAGGCATAATTTACTCATTTACTATTATGTGTTGCCCATTAATCAGTTAGCAGATTTTTTTCTTTAAGGGTGTACTTAGCACATGATTTGAGCATAGGTTTAATACCAGCTTGGATAATTTAGTCAAATGTGAATGTTTTGAGGCCTAAATTACCAACATACTTGTGGTTAAATAGACCTAGCCTTTCCCCTACTCCTTTTCCACTGTGCAGCCTTTACTTTGAGGAATAATTTCCTGAAGAGTCCCCTATCCTTCCCTAGAATGAAGACAACCTGCTTACCCATGTTTGGCTACAAGCATGTTTTGACTTTGACGGATCAAGTGACGCGCTTCAACGAGGAAGTGAGAAAGCAGAATGTATCAAGGAACCGGGATGCCCCAGAAGGTGGATTTGATGCCATAATCCAAGCCACAGTCTGTGATGTGAGTGTGTGTGTATGGGGGACCAAGGACTGAGCAGCCAGCATTGCATATGGGGGAGGAAGGGTGTCTGTTGGGGAGCAGAGCTCAAGATGATTGATGTGACTGAGACTGGAGTCATATATCAGGTTTCTGTTATTCAGTCTACTCTCCTGAGTCCCTCTGAATACCTCATGGGGTATTCATCCAATCCTCTCAGGACCTGAACAATCTCAGCTGCTTTGGGAAAAGAATTTTCCAAATTTCACTGAATATAACCCAGCACTGTAGTTGGGCCTGGCTTACCCCCAGAATAGGTGATGAGATTGTTTTCCTCCCATCAAATTCTGTAGGAAGTGCCCCTGAGGACCTGAGCATGACAGCCACGCTTAGTGGGTATTTAGTGACCAGCACAGATCAGCACAGATATGTGCACTATTGTTGGAGCATCATTTGGTGATAGGGACCTCTTAGCTTTGGATAATTTTCTTGGGAGGGGGGAAGAAACATTGGGAGAAGGTGATGGTGTTGCATAAAGTGGTTGGAAATAGGGAAAAAGGTTATTCTCTTAGTGGAGTTTTCTAGCCTTTCTTCCTCTCTCTCCCCCCCACCATTTTCTCTCCCTCTCTAGGTATTTTAACACTGAACATCAATTCAAACAACCAATCTTGCTTACTAACTACTTATGTCTTAATTAATTTCAATTCTTAAAGTATCATAACACCATTTTGGTTGCTCCCTGTAAGTCCCCATCAGCACTTTGTCCATTCTTATTTCCTTTTCCTATATCTGAACTCAGTGTGTCCAGTCTTTGAGTTCTAATTTTTTCTTTGTATAAAGATCTTTTCAGAATTCATGTATTCCTTATATGTAATTGCATTATAGTATTCCATTTTACTAATGTATACAATACTCAAAAATATCAGTGAACTCATTGATATGAACATTTTTTTTCCAACAAGTCAGATTATACTCTATTAGTGCCTTCCCTTTCTGCGGGATCCTTGTTAGTGTATCTCCACAAGTCAAGTTCCATCTAACTTTCCAGGGGCCTTCTTCAATTTCTCTTAACACTGGGAGGATACCAGTGGAGTACACAGACTGTCCACTGGTCATCCCTTGCATTTGCCCATCCTTTCCCTTCTCCACCACACATTTTTATGATGATCTATATCTGAGTTTATTTAGTCCTTCTCCTGTTTTAAGACATTTGGGTTATTTATAGTTATTTGCAACTGTATAAAATGCTTCTGGAAAGGCAGGGCGACCTAATGGATAGAGAGTAACCTTGAAACCAGTAAGATCTGGGTCAAACCTTGCTTGTAATGAACTGGCTGTGTGACCTTGGGCAAGTTCCTTAACCTCTCAAGACTCCAGGCAACTCTCTAAGACAATTTGCTGAGGTGGTGCCCACCTGAATTTGTAGAGGATGTTTCTTTGCCTAAGAATTCTCCCAATAACAGTGTAATCATAGGTACAGTTCTGATCTGTATAATTCTGGAATGACAATCTTTCATCAGATAGCTTTTAAAAAATAACACTGCCAAAGTATATTCCTAATGAGGAAGTTATTGTGTGCTCAGCTGTTTCTTGTATTCATCCATCCAGGACTGAGTCCTTGAACTATGTTCTTTTCCTATAAGATAGCTAAGACTTCACTAGCTCTTTTTTTTAAATAGGAAAAGATTGGCTGGAGGAATGATGCATCCCATCTTCTGGTGTTCACCACTGATGCCAAGACACACATTGCTCTGGATGGGAGGCTATCAGGAATCGTTCAGCCCAATGATGGGGAATGCCACATTGGCAGTGACAATCATTACTCTGCCTCCACCACTATGGTGAGTTCCCTCAAGCCCTGCTACCTCTCCATTCCCCACCATCAACACCACTCTCACTCCCATTGATTTCAGCACCTTGGACATACTGAAAATCAAATAAAATGCTGGAGTTAAGAGGCAATCTTTTCTTCTCAGCATTAGTTACTACCTAATTAAAACAATGAGCCTAGTTGGGATTATACAAGAGAGAAACTGGAGTGGGCTTACTGGAGTAGGACTGAGATGAACAAAGGGTGGAGAACAGGTCCTTTGGGTAAAAATTAAATGGATTGCTTAGTTTGGAGAAGGGAAGGTTCAGGAATGATTAACTGTCTTCCAGTCTATGACGGTTTAAAAAATTCATTTCTTTCTCTCTCTTCCTTCCTTCCTTCCTTCCTTCTTTCCTTCCTTCCTTCCTTCCTTCCTTCCTTCCTTCCTTCCTTCCTTC
>NW_027187380.1:7573200-7584590 GCF_028583685.1 Petaurus breviceps papuanus
TTCCTTCCTTCCTTCCTTCCTTCCTTCCTTCCTTCCTTCCTTCCTTCTTTTTCTTTCTTTCTTGTCTCCTTTGTATTACCTAGGTCAGATGTGGGGAACCTGTGGTCTTGAGGCCACATGTGGCCTTCAAGGTCCTTGGGTGTGGTCTTTTGACTGAGTCCAAGTTTTACAGAGCAAATCCTTTTATTAAGAGTATTTGTTCTGTGAAGTTTGGATTCAGTCAAAGGGCCACACTTGAGGACCTTGAGGGTGCACTAGGTAGTACAGTGGATAGAGTGCTGAACTTGGAGTTGGAAAGATCTGATTTTGAATCCTATCTTAGACCTTTACTAGCTGCATGACCCTGTCCCTGTCATCTCTTTCAGCCTTAGTTTCCTTATCTGTAAATTGGGAATAATAATAGCACATAATCAACAAGATAACATATGTAAGGTGCTTTGCAAACAATGTGCTATATAAATTGATAGATATTATTATTCATTAATTTATTAAAAAAATTTAATCAGCATCTTTTGTTTTCTTACCCTGGCCCATTATTTCTTGTTTGTCACCATAACCCAATGCCCAAAGCTCATAGGCCTTCCCTTGAAACCAAGAAAAATCGCTAAGCAAAATCAACTGACCATATTGGATAATGGTTACAACATTGCATACCCATAGTCTCCCACCTCTCCAGTGAAAGGAGAGTAATACATTTCCTCATCTCTAAAGAAGTTTTTATTTTAGAGAGGCAAAATGGAATAATCTTTTCCTACATACATTAAATAAGATGAAAGGTACAGTAGAATTTTCAGTTGGACATAAGTTCCTGACTTTTAGGGTGTCACTGGGTGACAGCGTGAAGGTCTAGAGTTTGAAGAATCATCTACTTCCATAAAGATGGAGGGTGGGACCAGTTGAACTCTCCAAGTCCCTTCCAGTTCTGGGATTCAGAGATCAACTTCAGCACCATGACCATCACCAACACTTAATTCCCATTTTGCATAGGGTAAATTAATCAATTAATCAACATGTATTAAGCAGGAAAGGAGATGGAGTTTAAGCTGAAAGAGAGGTATGGGGAGCATTCTGGGTATGTGTGGGGGAGTTATATGAGCCAAAGCATGATGGTGATGGGAATAGGTTAGGGTCAGATAGTGGAGAACCTTGAAAGCCAGGCTAAGAAGTTAGACATCATGGTGTAGTGGATAGTGGTGGACTTGGAGCAAGGAAGACCTAGGATCAAATCCCACATCTGGTACTTTTTTCTCTCCCTGCATTATACTGGGCAAATCACATAAACTTTCAAAGCCTCAGTTTCCTCAGCTGTAAAGCAAGGGATTTGGACTTGATGGCTTCTGAAAATCCCTTTCAGTTCTCTATGATTCTATAAACTCTTTCATGAGGGAGATAACAAAGGAAGCAGGTGCTCACTTTTGGCACCATTGACATGGACCTTTTTACCTAGTCTTTCTTTGAGTCCCCTTTCTGGCATTTGATCCAGAATGGCTCCTCTTTTGCCCTGCCTAGGTCATACCACTGGGGTCACAGAATGAAATGGTTTTAGAACCATTGGATGAAAGCAACTCAGCCATTACCTGGGCTACAGGAATCTAAAAAGAGGATCCTCTTAACCTCCAGGGGACCTTCCCACTAACCCACAAATCCTTTTTTTTTTTTAAAGGATTATCCCTCTCTGGCACTGATGACTGAGAAACTGTCCCAGAAGAATATCAACTTAATCTTTGCAGTGACTCGAAATGTGGTCAGCCTTTATCAGGTGACACCCCTTGTCTCATTTGATTCTCACAATAACCCTGTGAGGTAGGTAGTGCAGTGTCTACTATTCCTGTTTTACAGAGGAGGCGCTGGAGACTCAATGGTAGTATTTAAACACAAATCTCCTGGCTAAAGCAATGATATCAAAGCAATCAATGCCTTCTGGGCTTCCTGCAGTTTGGATGGTAGGACATTAGGACTTCTCCAAGGTGTCTGGCCTTGTAGATGTGATTTCTCCATGAATGCTACCTAGGAACTAAAGGATACCAACCCTGAAACCTGAACCCTAGGGATCTGGGAGCTCTAGAGACTCTCTTTCCCTGGTCCCAGAGCTTGGCTTCTCTCTAGCTGGTTAGCAAGTGAATAGTAGGCATCCTGGGCAATGAGTGGGACAATGGGCAGAGAGTGGGGCAGTGGTGGACGGGGCAATGGGCACTGAGTGGTACAGTTCCTCTAGAACATAACTTGGGAGAGGTATAGGGAAGATGTGTTGGGGCTCAAGGTGTGTGGGTGTCATGGTGTCATCTCAATTTGCTCAAGCTGTCTCCAAGTCAAGTAAAGGCATTTATTCAGGGTTAGGCTTTCTCCTTAGAGGAGGCAGGTACAACAGCTCCCTGAGGAGGCAGAAGCCCCCTAATGGAGGTAAGAATAACAGCAGCCTACTGGGAAAACTAGGGCTTATATGGAGGCAAAGTGCCTTCTTAACAGGAGATGAAGTAACCAGGGATAGGAAGATGGGGTAATCAGGGACATTTAAGGTGTGAGAGCATCAACATTCTGTGCCTGCTATTTGCCATCATGCAATCTGATTCACCTCAAAGGGGGACTCCATTACTATATACATGAGAGAGGTTAGTTAGCCCTAAGACAAGCTAGGTGGCCACTGTGCTTTGTCAGACTGCGTGGCGTCCCCAGAAAGTCCCTTGGTCAGTTATCAGCTAAGTGATAGAGTTTGATTGGTTAGTTCAGTGCTTCAAGGGTCTTATCTGGACCTATTGTCTAGGTCAGGGGCTCTGGATACAAGTTTGTGGTCAAGGATACCAGTTGTTCAAGGGCATTCCTCATCAGATGGGTGGGAAGGCCACTCCAGGGGCAAAATGGCACCAGGATGTTGAACTGTGTAGGATCCTAGGGTCTGGCAGTCAGGAAAGGTGACAAAGTCTAGCACTGAGGCAGCTGAGGTTTGGCTGAGGGAGCTAGATCTGGAGCGAGAGAGCCTGGCTTTGAATCCTGGCTCTGCCTCTTTTTTGTGTGTGACCTTGGGGAGGATGCTCCTTTTTGCTCTCTTGTGATTCAGTCTCCTTCTCTGTAATTTGGGAATAACTTTTTCTGCCTCCCATAAAAGAGACAGTGTGGCATGGTGGATAAAGGACCACTTTTGGAGCCATAAAGACCTGGGTCTAAGGCCTATCTCTGACACATACTAGCTTGTTGGTGGTGGAAAGACCCTTAGCCTCTCAGTTCTCTAGGCATTTCTCTCAAGATAACAACTTAAAGATAAGTTGTCAATCAGTTTTGGTCCAGGGAACTTCCATACTGGGAGTTCCTACATGATCGAAAGTACACATTTAGAACAAAAATAAGAAAAAAAGACCAACCTATCTCAGAGAAGTGTTGTGAGGAAAACACAGTTGACCATGAAGTGTTTAATAAATGTCTGCTGTTATTATTAGGTTAGGGCAGAATGTGTTTATACACGTGACCCTGGATAACAGTCTGAGGACCGTAATTGGTACGGTTTTTACCTTTCTTACTAAGGAATGAGATACAGGTTGTCTTGTTTCTCCTACCACTACTCTGTCAGATTTGGAGAGTGCCTAGGGAAGTTGCTCTAGACCAGACGTTTTTAACCTGTCTTCTGTCATTTTTTGGCAGCCTGGGGAAACCCTTTTCAGAATATTGTTTGTAATACATAAAATACATTGTTGTTGCTGCTGGTCCTTTGTTCTCTAAGAGGACCCATGACATCATGAGGGTGATGTCTTGACTGTTCTAATGGCCTAGAGTAAAATAAGATACATGGGATCACAAAGAAAGACCAAGTACATTGAAATAACAATGATCAAAATAGAAACAAATCAAATTCCTGAACCCCAGGTTAAGAGCCTTTCACCTAGAAGGTCTGTTTGACCTTGTTCATCTGTATAGGGCTCTCAGTGATTGCTGGGTATTTTTCTTCTAGAACTACAGTGAGCTAATTCCAGGGACTACAGTGGGAATGCTGTCTGCGGATTCCAGCAATGTTCTCCAGCTCATTGTAGATGCCTATGGGGTGAGTATCTCATGTCCTGGGGACCCCAACATGTTAAGAGTGATTTTGGTAGATAGGGAATGGAACAGGAAAGGGAAGTGACATGGAATTAGAGGTGAGAAAGGAGAACAAGTATCCCAGGCACAGAGAATCATTTATGCAAAGATACAGAGGTAGGAATAATGTTGTATATGAGTAATAACAAGTAGACCAATTTGACTAGAATGTAGATTTTTTGAAAAGGATATTGTGAAATCAGTTTAGAAAGATAGAGCCAGATTGTGAGGGGCTCTAAATACCCAACAGAAGAATCTGTATTTATTCCAGACACTATGGAAAACCAATGTGTTTGGCAGAAGTGTCCCTCTGGTTTCTGCTTTCCCCAGAGTCTAGCAGTCCCTGGGAGAAGGATGCAGGAAGAGGGGGAAAGATCCTAGGAATGGAAACTTTAGTATTTCTCTCCATCTCCTCTGAAAACCTCAGCCTCATCTCATAGTTAGGCTGAGACCATCGACCTTCTTGTGTGGTCTGCCATGGTCAGAGCTGGGTCCTTCTAATGCCCCATTTTTGGAGAACTGCAGTGGCATGGGTAAGTCACTACTTTTCAGTTGTTCTTACTCTTCCCCCCTGCTGGATTCCACTCAGAAAATCCGTTCTAAAGTGGAGTTGGAAGTCCGTGACCTTCCTGAGGAGCTGTCCTTGTCCTTCAATGCCACCTGCCTCAATAACGAGGTCATCCCAGGCCTCAAGTCGTGTGTCGGCCTCAAGATTGGAGACACGGTGAGAACCTCTGGCCAGTGGCCAAAGTTGGCTATCTCTTATTTCTGTGGGTTCCATTTCCACTGCTCCCAATACTCTCCGCAATTCCTACTCTGTAGTTGTAGTTTACATAAGTTATAGTAATAACAATAATCATAATAGCTAACATTAATATAGCACCTACGGTGTGCCAGACACTGTATTAAACTTTACAATTATTATCTCATTTGATCCTCACAACAACCCTGGGAGGTCATTATTATCCATAGTTGAGGAAGCTAAGGCAGACAGAGGTTAAGTGACTTGCCTAAGGTCACACGCTAGCTAGTATCTGAGGCTGGATTTGAACTCAGGTCTCTCTGACTCCGGGTCCAGTATGCTCAATCTACTACACCACTGTTATCTCATTTGATGAGTGTGTAAAAGCAGAGTAAAGAAATCATTAAACCCACTCCCACCTTTACTCTCTTCTTTTCCCCCAGCCTTGCTTATTTTTTCTCCATTGGTGTTCTGGCTTATTTTTATGGTTATTATGGGATTTAGAAAGATCATCTAGTAAAACTTTTTTAATATTAAAGATGAAGAAACTGAGACTTAGAAAGGGAAGTGGGGGTGGCTAGGTGGTGCAGTGAATAGAGCACCGGCCCTGGAGTCAGGAGGATCCGAGTTCAAATCTGGCCTCAGACACTTAACACAAAAAAGTAGCTGTGTGACCTTGGGCAAGTCATTTAACCCCAATTGCCCTCCTCCCAAAAAAAGGCAAAAAAAAAAAAAAAGAAAAGGAAGTGATTTTCCTAAGGTCACACAGATTACATAAAAACTGAAATTTGACCTCAAGTCTTCTGACTCCAAATTCAGTGCTTCTTCCCTCCATATCATACTATATTTCAGAATAAGAAAGTATGTATTAGAGTGAGAAGGAAGAGGAAATAGGAGAGGAGGGAAGAGAACAAGGGAGAAGGGAGGAAAGTGAAGAGGAAGGGGGGGAAGGGAGGTTGTGGATATGAGAAGAGTGGAGAAGACAGAAGAGGAGAGAAACATTTGCTTGAAAACTCCTTTGCCTATAAGTGTGTTGGTGTATTGTGCTGAATTGAGTTGTACATCTTGTTTGGTGAAGCTACATTTATGTATTGTTGTGTGGGTGTGGAGTTGTGGTATGTGGCAGAGTATCAAATTTGTGTTCAATGATGGGTGGTGGTCACGAGTTCTGCCTGTAGCCAATTAATTCAGTTAGTTAGAGCATGCTTCTCATAAAAACAAGGTCCCGGATTCAGTTCTGTTAAGGCCAGTTAGTGCCACCCAGAGGAAAGCCTGTTCCACAGCTGTTGATTTGACCCCTGACTTTACCATCTCATCTCCTGTGGTGTATGCCCAGGATCTCCAACACTTGGGTTTTAACAGCTCTAGGTCCTGTCCAGGCCAGGAAACTCAGGATGGAGGGAAAAAGAGAGATTTGGGTTCTCATATGGGAAATAGTCTTGGGTTTGAATCTCATCTCTGCTCCCTTTGTGAAAGCGGGCAAGTCACTTTCATTCTTCAGAACTCATATTCCATAAGATGGGGTTTGGGGGCACGGAATTTGTAAGTCTGCTACTAGCTCTAAATCATATGATCCCATGTCTTGTTTGCATACTTTCTTATAGGGTGGGGAGGTTCTAGGTCCAAGTATTTGGGCAATCCTCACTAGGTTATAGTAGAACATGAACTGTTAGGCACAAGGCAAAATGTCCCAATGAGACCTGTTTCCTCTCAGGTGAACTTCAGCATCGAGGCCAAAGTGCGTGGCTGTCCCCAGGAAAAGAAGAAATCCTTTACCATTAAGCCTGTGGGGTTCAAGGACAGTCTCACCGTCTTGGTCAGTTTTGACTGTGATTGTGCCTGTCAGGCCCAGGCTGAACCACAAAGCAGCCACTGCAATCAGGGCAATGGGACATTCGAGTGTGGGGTATGCCGCTGTAGCCCTGGCTGGCTGGGTGCCCAGTGTGAGTGCTCTGAGGAGGATTACCACCCCTCCCAGCAAGATGAGTGCAGTCCCCAGGAGGGCCAGCCTGCCTGCAGCCAGCGTGGGGAGTGCCTGTGTGGCCAATGTGTCTGCCACAGCAGCGATTTTGGCAAGGTCACTGGCAAATATTGTGAATGTGATGACTTCTCCTGTGTCCGATACAAAGGCGAAATGTGCTCAGGTAAGTGGGAAGGACCCTTAGGGTTTCTCCTGTGCCATTCCTTTCTTCCTCTAATCCAATTCGATCCAACAAGCATTTATTAGCTGCCTATTATAAATACAACAAAAATGGGAAAAAAAATTCCTGACAGTCCCTGACTTAAAGGAACTTAGATTCTATTTGGGATGGATACAGTGTATAATCATAGGAGTGTGTATTGTAGAGAGAGAATGTTAACTCCTAAAAGGATGCGGAGAAGTGTTTGATAAGGAGATAGCACATGAGACAAGCCCTGAAGGAAGTGAGAGATTCTGAGAGGCAGAGGTGAGGAAGGGGTGCATTTCGGGCATGGAGTACAATCTACGCAAATTTATAGAGATGGGATATTGAGGACTGCATGTGAGGAATACCAAGAAAACCAACTTGGCTGGAACATAGGGTATGTGAATGGGAAAAAATGTGTAGTAAGCCTGGCAAGGTAAATTGGAACCATAACGTGAAGGGCTTTAGATGCCTGACTGGGGAGTTGGAAAATGTTCTTTCAATTCCTCTTCCCCATCCCCCAGCTTCACTCCTTCCCCTCTCCCTATATATATACTCACATATGTATATACTTACGCACATACATACACTCTTCTGCCTTTCTCAGCCCATTAAGCAATGTTGGATACTTCAGACGCTTGTTCTTACCTGGAAATTCAGCTTTATGGATCAAGGTGGGAAGGAGAAATAGGTGGAGTTCTACTGTTTCAATCTGGATGGACACTTGTAGGGGACAGAAGGGAATCAAGCATTGAATTAAGGGCTAGGTAACCTTGAAGATCACATAAGCATGGTGTAGTGACTGTATCTTCTGAAGTTTGAGTCTAGAGTCTAGACTTAATAAAATAGATTTTTATATATATGATATATATTTATATATAAATAGACTTAATAAAAGGATTATTTAATTTATTTTAATTGTTAATATTAATTTATTAAATAGCTAAATTAAATTATTTAATAAAATAGACTTTATTTATTTTTTGCTTTTTGGAGGGCAGTTGGAATTAAGTGACTTGCCCAAGGTCACATGGCTAGTTTTTTTTTTTTTTGTGATAAGTATATGAGGCTGGATTTGAACTCAGGTCCTCTTGACTCCAGGGCTGGTACTCTACTCACTGCACCACCTAATCACCCCTAAAATAGACTTTATAAAAGGATTTGTTCTGTGAAGTTTGGATTCAGTCAAGGGGCCACACTTGAGGACCTAGAGGTTCACATGTGGTCTTGGAGCCACAGGTTCCCCACCCCTGGTATATACAGTCTCTTATTAGCTCTGTGATCTCAGGCAAGTTGTGACCTCTCTTTGGGCCTTATTTTTTCTCATCTGTAAAATGAAGAAGTTGAATTTACTGATCCCTCACATTCTAGGAAGCTCATAAAATGATGTGATTCCATGAAATGCTCAATTCTAAGATTCTTTTTTCTGCTTTTGCTTGCACCCATGCATCTCAAGATCACACGAATGTGCAAACGCGCATGCACACACACACAGAGCAAGGGTTGTCCCACAACACTCTCCAAGTGTAGAAAAGCTCTTTACCCTAATTCTATTAAGTTACTTAACCTCTTAGTGCCCAGACAGTTCTCTAAGACTCTTAAGTTTCAGAATAATTGCATATATTTGTGTAGAGGGAGTCTTTTCCCTGGGAGTTTTCCTACCCTAATGCAATTACAGGTCAGGGCCAAAAGAAAATTATTAATTATTTCTTTATGCTTAAGTCTTGTTTCCCTAGCTCAACTAAAAATTCCTTAAGGAAAGGATCCATGTCATCTTAATTAAGTTAAAAAAAATTTGTCCTTCAGATTGTAAATTGATTCTGCACTAACTCGAATTCCAAGTTGTGCATTTTGAGATTTTTTGTTTTCCTTTCTTTTTGTTTTGTTTTCAACAGTCAGATGAGGTTGAATTGAACCATTTTCATTGTGACCCTATCCTCCTTGTTGCCAGAATCAAAGGCTATCATGACTGTCATTGAAAGAATGTATGGTCTGTGGCGATAGAAAAAGAGAGAAGCTAACTGGCCCATTGGGGAATTGAACCCACAATCTTGCTCCCTCCTTAGCGCTGTGATCTAATGAATGGTACTAATTGGCCACAGATGTTCATGTCAATATTAACATCAGCCTGAAGGGAGGAAAACATAATCCAAAAGGTAAATCAGTGGCAAATAAATGTTAAAACACATCTTAGAAATGACTTTTGGATTATCTGTGCAATTGCTTCCCCTGTGGGTGCCTGCCAGACCTGATAAAAAAAAGATTAAGGGAGGGTAGTAATTTCTGTGTTTTGACATTACATGAACAGCATGCCAATTATATGCAAAATGCTGAAGCAAATCAGTGGTTATTTGATGAAGAGAGAATTGAGAGACTGGGGGAGACAGGAGGGAAGAGTCTCCACAAAGAGAGAGGGGATGGTTCTTAAGCTGAAACAGGGAGAGTCCCCTGAGAAAACACCATAGCAGAGGGAGCCCCTCAATTGATCCTAAGTGGGAGTCTGCCAAGGACAGGAGGGATCTATGCCAGAATTTTTTATTTTTTCCTTTGGCAGATGGCCCTTCTGAAGCTATGGAGCAGAGCTGCCTGAGTCAGCCACTCCTGGTTCCTGCTTCCCTCTGGAGTATCAACAGCTTGTTTTCATTGTACTCCAGTTGAATTAATCAGGGAACCCCAACCCAGTTCAACTGTATTTTAGCTTCTAGATCATTTTGACTAGCATCCATGACTAGAGAACTGATATCCCAATCTCCCAATGACAGCAGACACTCAAAGATGTCACATCAACTTAGTGATATGTTCCCCAAAACTCCTGTCCTCCAGGTTGGGTGTAAGAGGGTTTGACGCATTGTACTGACCAGGGATGGGGTGGAGTTGCTGTGTGTTGACTGTTTCTATGACTCCCGATCCCTAAGCAAGAATGATGCAGGAATGCTGACATGCTGGCTCTCTACACTGATGACTGAGGCAAGAGCCTCTCCTTTACCCCTACACAGAAACAGAGATGGTATGTGACTGCTGTCCCTCTAACAGTCCTACCTCTTCTCCAGAACTGCCAAAGAGAGAAAGAGTGCTCTTAACCTCAAGGGACTGAGCGATCTAATCAATTAACCCAGTCTATGCATTTTATCGAGTACCTCCTTTGGGCTGTGTTTTGCTGGGAATTCAGAGAAATATGTGAATATACCCTGCTTACTTGAAAAGAATCAAGTCTTTTCTACTCATGACCTTGGGCTAGTAGCTATTTTCAAGACTGCCTTAAAATTAATCAGTGTGCTGGGGAGACAGGGTAACTAAGGCTGGTGTAATATAAGTATTATGAGATGCAATATAGTGCAGTACATAGAAAGATGGCCCCAGAGCCAGGAGGACCTGGGTTTACGACCTACTTATGACACATACCAGCTGTATGACCTTGACCAAGTCACTTACCCTTTGCTCTAGAGGAGTGGTGTCAAACTCAAATAAAAAGGAATCCCTGAAGGCAGCATATTGACTTAGAAACCCACAAATGAACAATATCTATATTGGATTGTGGGCAGCTAAGAGGCACGATGGATAAAGTGCCAGGCCTGGAATTAGGAATATTCATCTTCATGAGTTCAAATCTGGCCTCAGACACTTATTAGCTTGTGACCCTGGGAAAGCCACTTAACCCTGTTTGCCTCAGTTTCCTCATCTGTAAAATGAGATAGAGAAGGAAATGGCAAACCAGTCTAGTATGTCTGTCAAAAAACCCCAAATGGGGTCACGAGTCAGACACGACTAAAAAAAAAGACTGTTGAATTATATTTTTACTTATTTTGTTAAACATTTCCTGATTACATTTTAATGTAATTGGTTCATGCCTAGAGGATTTTTGGGATGCATTCTGGCTGCAAGTTAGACATGTCTGCTCTAGAAAACTCTCTAAGAATATTAAGTTTCAGAGAAGGTGCATTGATAGAGTGAGTTTCTACTATTAATGAAATTACAGGTCCAGTCCCTGTCTCGCGTACTGAAGGTTCTAGGGCAATGGTCCAGCTGACAGAGTGCTGTCTGATTTCAGAGTAGGAAGAGATATCGTTTGGGCGTTGCCAGGGGAAGACTTCACAGAGACACTATGATTTAATCAGGTCCTTGAAGGAATAGTACAATTCAGAGAGGTTTCCAGAGAAAGCATGAGAAGAGTTATCTTAGACATATGTGGACAGGAAGAGAGAAAATGAAGCAGGAATTTGGGCCAATATTCCTTCTGGTCTTCTGGGATACTGCTCTCCCTCCCTCGTTCCTTCCTTCCCTCCCTCCCTCCTTCCTTCCCTCCCTCCCTTCCTTCCATTTATTCCTCCCTCCCTCCCTTCCTTCCATTCCTTCCTCCCTCCCTTCCTTCCATTCCTTCCTTCCTTCCTTCCTTCCTTCCTTCCTTCCTTCCTTCCTTC